>NC_080062.1:12393999-12448221 GCF_026212465.1 Amaranthus tricolor | reverse complement strand
TGATAGAAATTACGAGTTATGTTGCGATTTATGCGTTTTTAAGCTTTTTTGGCACTTTCGCGCATAAAGTAGCTCAAACTTGGTTTGTTTTGCACGAAACTTGGCACACAACACTAGGTTGTATATATTATTGTGTGAAAGTAGTTAGAATTGAAAATCATAGTCATAGGATAGAAATTACATGTTAACTTGTGATTTTATGCGTTTTTATGCTTTTTTTTGCACTTTCACGCATAAAGTAGCTCAAACATGGTTTGTTTTGCATGAAACTTGGCACACAAACACTATTTGGTATATATTATTGTGTTGAAATGGTTAGAATTTAAAATCATAGTCATATGCTAGAAATTACGTGTTAAGTTGCGTTTTTATGCGTTTTTAAGCTTTTTTGGAACTCTCACGCGTAAAGTAGCTCAAATTTGGTTTGTTTTGCACGAATCTTGGCACACAACACTATTTGGTATATATTATTGTGTTGACGTGGTTAGAATTGAAAATAATAGTCGTATGATAGAAATTACGTGTTAAGTTGCGATTTTATGCATTCTTAAGCTTTTTTGGCACTTTCACGCATAAAGTAGCTCAAACTTGGTTTGTTTTGCACGAATCTTGGCACACAACACTATTTGGTATATATTATTGTGTTGAAGTGGTTAGAATTGTAAATCATAGTCATATTCTAGAAATTACGTGTTAAGTTGTAATTTTATTCGATTTTATGCTTTTTTGGCACTTCCGCGTATAATGTAGCTCAAACTTGGATTGTTTTGCACGAAACATGGCACACAATACTATTTGGTATATATTATTGTGTTGAAGTGCTTTGATTTGTCTATCATAGTCATATGCTAGAAATTACGTGTTAAGTTGCGATTTTATGCGTTTTTAAGCTTTTTTGGTACTTTCACGCATAAAGTAGCTCCAATTTGGTTTGTTTAGCATGAAACTTGGCACAGCAACACTATTTATTATATATTATTGCGTTGACGTGGTTTGAATTGAAAATCATAGTCATATGATAGAAATTACGATTTAAGTTGCGATTTATGCGTTTTTAAGCTTTTTTGGCACATTCGAGTATAAAGTAGCTCAAATTTGATTTGTTTTTTACGAAACTTGGCACACAAACTATTTGGTATATATTATTGTGTTTAAGTGGTTAGAATTAAAAATCATAGTCATATTCTAGAAATTACGTGTTAAGTTGCGATTTTTGTTCGTTTTTATTCTTTTTGGCACTTTCGCGCATAATGTAGCTCAAATCTGGTTTGTCATGCACGAAACTTGACACACAAAACTGTTTGGTATATATTATTGTGTTGAAGTGGTTAAATTCGTAAATCGTAGTTATATCATAGAAGTTACGTGTTAAGTTGCGATTTTATGCGTTTTTAAGCTTTTTTGGCACTTTCACGCATAAAATAGCTCAAACTTTGTTTGTTTTGCACGAATCTTGGCACAAAACACTATTTCGTATATATTATTGTGCTGACGTACTTAGAATTTAAAATCATAGTCCCTATGATAGAAATTACGTGTTAAGTTGCGATTTTTGCGTTTTTAAGCTTTTTTGGCACATTCGCGTATAAAGTAGCTCAAATTTGGTTTGTTTTGCACCAAACATGGCATACAACACTATTTGGTATATATTAATGTGTTGAAGAGGTTAGAATTTAAAATAATAGTTATATGCTAAACATTACGTGTTATGTTCGATTTTATGCGTTTTTAAGCTCTTTTGGCACTTTCTCGCATAAAGTAGCTCAAACTTGGTTGTTTCACACGAATCTTTGCACACAACTCTAGTTGGTATATATTAATGTGTTGACGTGGTTAGAATTGAAAATCATAGTCATATGATAGAAATCACGATTTAAGTTGCGATTTATGCGTTTTTATGCTCTTTTGGCACTTTCGCGCATAAAGTAGCTCAAACTTGGTTTGTTTTGCACAAAACTTGGCACACAACACTAAGTTGTATATATTATTGTGTGGAAGTGGTTAGAATTGAAAATCATAGTCATATGATAGAAATTACATGTTAACTTGCAATTTTATGCGTTTTTATGCTTTTTTTGCACTTTCACGCATAAACTAGCTCAAACTTGGTTTGTTTTGCATGAAACTTGGCACACACACACTATTTGGTATATATTATTACGTTGAAATGGTTCAAATTGAAAATCATAGTCTTATGCTAGAAATTACGTGTTAAGTTGCGATTTTATGCGTTTTTAAGCTTTTTTGGAACTTTCACGCGTAAAGTAGCTCAAACTTGGTTTGTTTGCACGAATCTTGGCACACAACACTATTTGGTATATATTATTGTGTTGACGTGGTTACAATTGAAAATCATAGTCATTTTATGGAAATTACGTGTTAAGTTGTGATTTATGCGTTTTTACGCTTTTTTGGCACTTTCACGCATAAATTAGCTCAAACTTATTTTGTTTTGCACGAATCCTTGCACACAACACTATTTGGTATATATTATTGTGTTGACGTGGTTAGAATTGAAAATCATCATTATATGTTAGAAATTACGTGTTAAGTTGCGATTTTATGCGTTTTTAAGCTTTTTTGGTACTTTCACGCATAAAGTAGCTCCAATTTGGTTTGTTTGGCATGAAACTTGGCACACAACACTATTTATTATATATTATTGCGTTGACGTGGTTTGAATTGAAAATCATAGTCATATGATAGAAATTACAATTTAAGTTGCGATTTATGAGTTTTTAAGCTTTTTTGGCACATTCGCGTATAAAGTAGCTCAAATTTGATTTGTTTTTTACGAAACTTGGCACACAAAACTATTTGGTATATATTATTGTGTTTAAGTTGTTAGAATTAAAAATCATAGTCATATTCTAGAAATTACGTGTTAAGTTGCGATTTTTGTTCGTTTTTATTCTTTTTGGCACTTTCGCGCATAATGTAGCTCAAATCTGGTTTGTCATGCACGAAACTTGACACACAAAACTGTTTGGTATATATTATTGTGTTGAAGTGGTTAAATTCGTAAATCGTAGTTATATCATAGAAGTTACGTGTTAAGTTGCGATTTTATGCGTTTTTAAGCTTTTTTGGCACTTTCACGCATAAAATAGCTCAAACTTTGTTTGTTTTGCACGAATCTTGGCACAAAACACTATTTCGTATATATTATTGTGCTGACGTACTTAGAATTTAAAATCATAGTCCTATGATAGAAATTACGTGTTAAGTTGCGATTTTTGCGTTTTTAAGCTTTTTTGGCACATTCGCGTATAAAGTAGCTCAAATTTGGTTTGTTTTGCACCAAACATGGCATACAACACTATTTGGTATATATTAATGTGTTGAAGAGGTTAGAATTTAAAATAATAGTTATATGCTAAACATTACGTGTTATGTTCGATTTTATGCGTTTTTAAGCTCTTTTGGCACTTTCTCGCATAAAGTAGCTCAAACTTGGTTTGTTTCACACGAATCTTTGCACACAACTCTAGTTGGTATATATTAATGTGTTGACGTGGTTAGAATTGAAAATCATAGTCATATGATAGAAATTACGAGTTAAGTTGCGATTTATGCGTTTTTATGCTCTTTTGGCACTTTCGCGCATAAAGTAGCTCAAACTTGGTTTGTTTTGCACGAAACTTGGCACACAACACTAAGTTGTATATATTATTGTGTGGAAGTGGTTAGAATTGAAAATCATAGTCATATGATAGAAATTACATGTTAACTTGCAATTTTATGCGTTTTTATGCTTTTTTTGCACTTTCACGCATAAACTAGCTCAAACTTGGTTTGTTTTGCATGAAACTTGGCACACAACACTATTTGGTATATATTATTACGTTGAAATGGTTCAAATTGAAAATCATAGTCTTATGCTAGAAATTACGTGTTAAGTTGCGATTTTATGCGTTTTTAAGCTTTTTTGGAACTTTCACGCGTAAAGTAGCTCAAACTTGGTTTGTTTGCACGAATCTTGGCACACAACACTATTTGGTATATATTATTGTGTTGACGTGGTTACAATTGAAAATCATAGTCATTTTATGGAAATTACGTGTTAAGTTGTGATTTATGCGTTTTTACGCTTTTTTGGCACTTTCACGCATAAATTAGCTCAAACTTATTTTGTTTTGCACGAATCCTTGCACACAACACTATTTGGTATATATTATTGTGTTGACGTGGTTAGAATTGAAAATCATCATTATATGTTAGAAATTACGTGTTAAGTTGCGATTTTATGCGTTTTTAAGCTTTTTTGGTACTTTCACGCATAAAGTAGCTCCCAATTTGGTTTGTTTAGCATGAAACTTGGCACACAACACTATTTATTATATATTATTGCGTTGACGTGGTTTGAATTGAAAATCATAGTCATATGATAGAAATTACAATTTAAGTTGCGATTTATGAGTTTTTAAGCTTTTTTGGCACATTCGCGTATAAAGTAGCTCAAATTTGATTTGTTTTTTACGAAACTTGGCACACAAAACTATTTGGTATATATTATTGTGTTTAAGTGGTTAGAATTAAAAATCATAGTCATATTCTAGAAATTACGTGTTAAGTTGCGATTTTTGTTCGTTTTTATTCTTTTTGGCACTTTCGCGCATAATGTAGCTCAAATCTGGTTTGTCATGCACGAAACTTGACACACAAAACTGTTTGGTATATATTATTGTGTTGAAGTGGTTAAATTCGTAAATCGTAGTTATATCATAGAAGTTACGTGTTAAGTTGCGATTTTATGCGTTTTTAAGCTTTTTTGGCACTTTCACGCATAAAATAGCTCAAACTTTGTTTGTTTTGCACGAATCTTGGCACAAAACACTATTTCGTATATATTATTGTGCTGACGTACTTAGAATTTAAAATCATAGTCCTATGATAGAAATTACGTGTTAAGTTGCGATTTTTGCGTTTTTAAGCTTTTTTGGCACATTCGCGTATAAAGTAGCTCAAATTTGGTTTGTTTTGCACCAAACATGGCATACAACACTATTTGGTATATATTAATGTGTTGAAGAGGTTAGAATTTAAAATAATAGTTATATGCTAAACATTACGTGTTATGTTCGATTTTATGCGTTTTTAAGCTCTTTTGGCACTTTCTCGCATAAAGTAGCTCAAACTTGGGTTGTTTCACACGAATCTTTGCACACAACTCTAGTTGGTATATATTAATGTGTTGACGTGGTTAGAATTGAAAATCATAGTCATATGATAGAAATTACGAGTTAAGTTGCGATTTATGCGTTTTTATGCTCTTTTGGCACTTTCGCGCATAAAGTAGCTCAAACTTGGTTTGTTTTGCACGAAACTTGGCACACAACACTAAGTTGTATATATTATTGTGTGGAAGTGGTTAGAATTGAAAATCATAGTCATATGATAGAAATTACATGTTAACTTGCAATTTTATGCGTTTTTATGCTTTTTTTGCACTTTCACGCATAAACTAGCTCAAACTTGGTTTGTTTTGCATGAAACTTGGCACACAACACTATTTGGTATATATTATTACGTTGAAATGGTTCAAATTGAAAATCATAGTCTTATGCTAGAAATTACGTGTTAAGTTGCGATTTTATGCGTTTTTAAGCTTTTTTGGAACTTTCACGCGTAAAGTAGCTCAAACTTGGTTTGTTTGCACGAATCTTGGCACACAACACTATTTGGTATATATTATTGTGTTGACGTGGTTACAATTGAAAATCATAGTCATTTTATGGAAATTACGTGTTAAGTTGTGATTTATGCGTTTTTACGCTTTTTTGGCACTTTCACGCATAAATTAGCTCAAACTTATTTTGTTTTGCACGAATCCTTGCACACAACACTATTTGGTATATATTATTGTGTTGACGTGGTTAGAATTGAAAATCATCATTATATGTTAGAAATTACGTGTTAAGTTGCGATTTTATGCGTTTTTAAGCTTTTTTGGTACTTTCACGCATAAAGTAGCTCCAATTTGGTTTGTTTAGCATGAAACTTGGCACACAACACTATTTATTATATATTATTGCGTTGACGTGGTTTGAATTGAAAATCATAGTCATATGATAGAAATTACAATTTAAGTTGCGATTTATGAGTTTTTAAGCTTTTTTGGCACATTCGCGTATAAAGTAGCTCAAATTTGATTTGTTTTTTTACGAAACTTGGCACACAAAACTATTTGGTATATATTATTGTGTTTAAGTGGTTAGAATTAAAAATCATAGTCATATTCTAGAAATTACGTGTTAAGTTGCGATTTTATTCGTTTTTATTCTTTTTGGCACTTTCGCGCATAATGTAGCTCAAATCTGGTTTGTCATGCACGAAACATGACACACAAAACTATTTGGTATATATTATTGTGTTGAAGTGGTTAAATTCGTATATCGTAGTTATATGATAGAAGTTACGTGTTAAGTTGCGATTTTATGCGTTTTTAAGCTTTTTTGGCACTTTCACGCATAAAGTAGCTCCAATTTGGTTTGTTTAGCATGAAACTTGGCACACAACACTATTTAGTATATATTATTGCGTTGACGTAGTTTGAATTGAAAATCATAGTCATACGATAGAAAGTACGATTTAAGTTGCGATTTATGCGTTTTTAAGCTTTTTTGGCACACTCGCGTATAAAGTAGCTCAAATTTGGTTTGTTTTTTACGAAACATGGCACACAACACTATTTGGTATATATTATTGTGTTTAAGTGGTTAGAATTAAAAATCATAGTCATATTCTAGAAATTACGTGTTAAGTTGCGATTTTTGTTCGTTTTTATTCTTTTTGGCACTTTCGTGCATAATGTAGCTCAAATCTGGTTTGTCATGCACGAAACTTGACACACAAAACTATTTGGTATATATTATTGTGTTGAAGTGGTTAAATTCATAAATCGTAGTTATATGATAGAAGTTACGTGTTAAGTTGCGATTTTATGCGTTTTTAAGCTTTTTTGGCACTTTCACGCATAAAATAGCTCAAACTTTGTTTGTTTTGCACGAATCTTGGCACAAAACAATATTTCGTATATATTATTGTGCTGACGTACTTAGAATTTAAAATCATAGTCCTATGATAGAAATTACGTGTTAAGTTGCGATTTTTGCGTTTTTAAGCTTTTTTGGCACATTCGCGTATAAAGTAGCTCAAATTTGGTTTGTTTTGCACGAAACATGGCATACAACACTATTTGGTATATATTAATGTGTTGAAGAGGTTAGAATTTAAAATAATAGTTATATGCTAAACATTACGTGTTATGTTCGATTTTATGCGTTTTTAAGCTCTTTTGGCACTTTCTCGCATAAAGTAGCTCAAACTTGGTTTGTTTCACACGAATCTTTGCACACAACTCTAGTTGGTATATATTAATGTGTTGACGTGGTTAGAATTGAAAATCATAATCATATGATAGAAATTACGAGTTATGTTGCGATTTATGCGTTTTTAAGCTTTTTTGGCACTTTCGCGCATAAAGTATCTCAAACTTGGTTTGTTTTGCACGAAACTTGGCACACAACACTAGGTTGTATATATTATTGTGTGAAAGTAGTTAGAATTGAAAATCATAGTCATAGGATAGAAATTACATGTTAACTTGTGATTTTATGCGTTTTTATGCTTTTTTTTGCACTTTCACGCATAAAGTAGCTCAAACTTGGTTTGTTTTGCATGAAACTTGGGACACAACACTATTTGGTATATATTATTGTGTTGAAATGGTTAGAATTTAAAATCATAGTCATATGCTAGAAATTACGTGTTAAGTTGCGTTTTTATGCGTTTTTAAGCTTTTTTGGAACTCTCACGCGTAAAGTAGCTCAAATTTGGTTTGTTTTGCACGAATCTTGGCACACAACACTATTTGGTATATATTATTGTGTTGACGTGGTTAGAATTGAAAATAATAGTCGTATGATAGAAATTACGTGTTAAGTTGCGATTTTATGCATTCTTAAGCTTTTTTGGCACTTTCATGCATAAAGTAGCTCAAACTTGGTTTGTTTTGCATGAAACTTGGCACACAACACTATTTGGTATAAATTATTGTGTTGACGTGGTTAGAATTGAAAATCATAGTCATATAATATAAATTACGTGTTAAGTTGCAATTTATGCGTTTTAAGCTATTTTGGCACTTTCGCGTATAAAGTAGCACAAACTTTGTTTGTTTTGCACGAAACTTGGAACACAACATTATTTCGTATATATTATTTTCTTGAAGTGGTTAAAATTAAAAATCATATTCATATGTTAAAAATTACGTGTAAAGTTGCGATTTTACGTGTTTTTAAGCTTTTTTGCACTTTCACGCATAAAGTAGCTCAAACTTGGTTTGTTTTGCACGAATCTTGGCACACAACACTATTTGGTATATATTATTGTGTTGAAGTGGTTAGAATTGTAAATCATAGTCATATTCTAGAAATTACGTGTTAAGTTGTAATTTTATTCGATTTTATGCTTTTTTGGCACTTTCGCGTATAATGTAGCTCAAACTTGGATTGTTTTGCACGAAACATGGCATACAATACTATTTGGTATATATTATTGTGTTGAAGTGGTTTGATTTGTCTATCATAGTCATATGCTAGAAATTACGTGTTAAGTTGCGATTTTATGCGTTTTTAAGCTTTTTTGGTACTTTCACGCATAAAGTAGCTCCAATTTGGTTTGTTTAGCATGATACTTGGCACACAACACTATTTATTATATATTATTGCGTTGACGTGGTTTGAATTGAAAATCATAGTCATATGATAGAAATTACGATTTAAGTTGCGATTTATGAGTTTTTAAGCTTTTTTGGCACATTCGCGTATAAAGTAGCTCAAATTTGATTTGTTTTTTACGAAACTTGGCACACAAAACTATTTGGTATATATTATTGTGTTTAAGTGGTTAGAATTAAAAATCATAGTCATATTCTAGAAATTACGTGTTAAGTTGCGATTTTATTCGTTTTTATTCTTTTTGGCACTTTCGCGCATAATGTAGCTCAAATCTGGTTTGTCATGCACGAAACATGACACACAAAACTATTTGGTATATATTATTGTGTTGAAGTGGTTAAATTCGTATATCGTAGTTATATGATAGAAGTTACGTGTTAAGTTGCGATTTTATGCGTTTTTAAGCTTTTTTGGCACTTTCACGCATAAAGTAGCTCCAATTTGGTTTGTTTAGCATGAAACTTGGCACACAACACTATTTAGTATATATTATTGCGTTGACGTAGTTTGAATTGAAAATCATAGTCATACGATAGAAAGTACGATTTAAGTTGCGATTTATGCGTTTTTAAGCTTTTTTGGCACACTCGCGTATAAAGTAGCTCAAATTTGGTTTGTTTTTTACGAAACATGGCACACAACACTATTTGGTATATATTATTGTGTTTAAGTGGTTAGAATTAAAAATCATAGTCATATTCTAGAAATTACGTGTTAAGTTGCGATTTTTGTTCGTTTTTATTCTTTTTGGCACTTTCGTGCATAATGTAGCTCAAATCTGGTTTGTCATGCACGAAACTTGACACACAAAACTATTTGGTATATATTATTGTGTTGAAGTGGTTAAATTCATAAATCGTAGTTATATGATAGAAGTTACGTGTTAAGTTGCGATTTTATGCGTTTTTAAGCTTTTTTGGCACTTTCACGCATAAAATAGCTCAAACTTTGTTTGTTTTGCACGAATCTTGGCACAAAACAATATTTCGTATATATTATTGTGCTGACGTACTTAGAATTTAAAATCATAGTCCTATGATAGAAATTACGTGTTAAGTTGCGATTTTTGCGTTTTTAAGCTTTTTTGGCACATTCGCGTATAAAGTAGCTCAAATTTGGTTTGTTTTGCACGAAACATGGCATACAACACTATTTGGTATATATTAATGTGTTGAAGAGGTTAGAATTTAAAATAATAGTTATATGCTAAACATTACGTGTTATGTTCGATTTTATGCGTTTTTAAGCTCTTTTGGCACTTTCTCGCATAAAGTAGCTCAAACTTGGTTTGTTTCACACGAATCTTTGCACACAACTCTAGTTGGTATATATTAATGTGTTGACGTGGTTAGAATTGAAAATCATAATCATATGATAGAAATTACGAGTTATGTTGCGATTTATGCGTTTTTAAGCTTTTTTGGCACTTTCGCGCATAAAGTATCTCAAACTTGGTTTGTTTTGCACGAAACTTGGCACACAACACTAGGTTGTATATATTATTGTGTGAAAGTAGTTAGAATTGAAAATCATAGTCATAGGATAGAAATTACATGTTAACTTGTGATTTTATGCGTTTTTATGCTTTTTTTTGCACTTTCACGCATAAAGTAGCTCAAACTTGGTTTGTTTTGCATGAAACTTGGGACACAACACTATTTGGTATATATTATTGTGTTGAAATGGTTAGAATTTAAAATCATAGTCATATGCTAGAAATTACGTGTTAAGTTGCGTTTTTATGCGTTTTTAAGCTTTTTTGGAACTCTCACGCGTAAAGTAGCTCAAATTTGGTTTGTTTTGCACGAATCTTGGCACACAACACTATTTGGTATATATTATTGTGTTGACGTGGTTAGAATTGAAAATAATAGTCGTATGATAGAAATTACGTGTTAAGTTGCGATTTTATGCATTCTTAAGCTTTTTTGGCACTTTCATGCATAAAGTAGCTCAAACTTGGTTTGTTTTGCATGAAACTTGGCACACAACACTATTTGGTATAAATTATTGTGTTGACGTGGTTAGAATTGAAAATCATAGTCATATAATATAAATTACGTGTTAAGTTGCAATTTATGCGTTTTAAGCTATTTTGGCACTTTCGCGTATAAAGTAGCACAAACTTTGTTTGTTTTGCACGAAACTTGGAACACAACATTATTTCGTATATATTATTTTCTTGAAGTGGTTAAAATTAAAAATCATATTCATATGTTAAAAATTACGTGTAAAGTTGCGATTTTACGTGTTTTTAAGCTTTTTTGCACTTTCACGCATAAAGTAGCTCAAACTTGGTTTGTTTTGCACGAATCTTGGCACACAACACTATTTGGTATATATTATTGTGTTGAAGTGGTTAGAATTGTAAATCATAGTCATATTCTAGAAATTACGTGTTAAGTTGTAATTTTATTCGATTTTATGCTTTTTTGGCACTTTCGCGTATAATGTAGCTCAAACTTGGATTGTTTTGCACGAAACATGGCATACAATACTATTTGGTATATATTATTGTGTTGAAGTGGTTTGATTTGTCTATCATAGTCATATGCTAGAAATTACGTGTTAAGTTGCGATTTTATGCGTTTTTAAGCTTTTTTGGTACTTTCACGCATAAAGTAGCTCCAATTTGGTTTGTTTAGCATGATACTTGGCACACAACACTATTTATTATATATTATTGCGTTGACGTGGTTTGAATTGAAAATCATAGTCATATGATAGAAATTACGATTTAAGTTGCGATTTATGAGTTTTTAAGCTTTTTTGGCACATTCGCGTATAAAGTAGCTCAAATTTGATTTGTTTTTTACGAAACTTGGCACACAAAACTATTTGGTATATATTATTGTGTTTAAGTGGTTAGAATTAAAAATCATAGTCATATTCTAGAAATTACGTGTTAAGTTGCGATTTTATTCGTTTTTATTCTTTTTGGCACTTTCGCGCATAATGTAGCTCAAATCTGGTTTGTCATGCACGAAGCATGACACACAAAACTATTTGGTATATATTATTGTGTTGAAGTGGTTAAATTCGTATATCGTAGTTATATGATAGAAGTTACGTGTTAAGTTGGATTTTATACGTTTTAAAGCTTTTTTGGCACTTTCACGCATAAAGTAGCTCCAATTTGGTTTGTTTAGAATGAAACTTGGCACACAACACTATTTAGTATATATTATTGCGTTGACGTAGTTTGAATTGAAAATCATAGTCATACGATAGAAATTACGATTTAAGTTGCGATTTATGCGTTTTTAAGCTTTTTTGGCACATTCGCGTATAAAGTAGCTCAAATTTGGTTTGTTTTTTACGAAACATGGCACACAACACTATTTGGTATATATTATTGTGTTTAAGTGGTTAGAATTAAAAATCATGGTCATATTCTAGAAATTACGTGTTAAGTTGCGATTTTTGTTCGTTTTTATTCTTTTTGGCACTTTCGCGCATAATGTAGCTCAAATCTGGTTTGTCATGCACGAAACTTGACACACAAAACTATTTGGTATATATTATTGTGTTGAAGTGGTTAAATTCGTAAATCGTAGTTATATGATAGAAGTTACGTGTTAAGTTGCGATTTTATGCGTTTTGAAGCTTTTTTGGCACTTTCACGCATAAAATAGCTCAAACTTTGTTTGTTTTGCACGAATCTTGGCACAAAACACTATTTCGTATATATTATTGTGCTGACGTACTTAGAATTTAAAATCATAGTCCTATGATAGAAATTACGTGTTAAGTTGCGATTTTTGCGTTTTTAAGCTTTTTTGGCACATTCGCGTATAAAGTAGCTCAAATTTGGTTTGTTTTGCACCAAACATGGCATACAACACTATTTGGTATATATTAATGTGTTGAAGAGGTTAGAATTTAAAATAATAGTTATATGCTAAACATTACGTGTTATGTTCGATTTTATGCGTTTTTAAGCTCTTTTGGCACTTTCTCGCATAAAGTAGCTCAAACTTGGTTTGTTTCACACGAATCTTTGCACACAACTCTAGTTGGTATATATTAATGTGTTGACGTGGTTAGAATTGAAAATCATAGTCATATGATAGAAATTACGAGTTAAGTTGCGATTTATGCGTTTTTATGCTTTTTTGGCACTTTCGCGCATAAAGTAGCTCAAACTTGGTTTGTTTTGCACGAAACTTGGCACACAACACTAAGTTGTATATATTATTGTGTGGAAGTGGTTTGAATTTAAAATCATAGTCATATGATAGAAATTACATGTTAACTTGCAATTTTATGCGTTTTTATGCTTTTTTTGCACTTTCACGCATAAACTAGCTCAAACTTGGTTTGTTTTGCATGAAACTTGGCACACAACACTATTTGGTATATATTATTACGTTGAAATGGTTCAAATTGAAAATCATAGTCTTATGCTAGAAATTACGTGTTAAGTTACGATTTTATGCGTTTTTAAGCTTTTTTGGAACTTTCACGCGTAAAGTAGCTCAAACTTGGTTTGTTTTGCACGAATCTTGGCACACAACACTATTTGGTATATATTATTGTGTTGACGTGGTTACAATTGAAAATCATAGTCATTTTATGGAAATTACGTGTTAAGTTGTGATTTATGCGTTTTTACGCTTTTTTGGCACTTTCACGCATAAATTAGCTCAAACTTATTTTGTTTTGCACGAATCCTTGCACACAACACTATTTGGTATATATTATTGTGTTGACGTGGTTAGAATTGAAAATCATCATTATATGCTAGAAATTACGTGTTAAGTTGCGATTTTATGCGTTTTTATGCTTTTTTGGCACTTGCGCGCATAAAATAACTCAAAATTGGTTTGTTTTGCACAAAACTTGGCACACAACACTAGTTGGTATATATTATTGTTTTGAAGTGGTTAGAATTGAAACTCTTAGTCATATGATAGAAATTACATGTTAACTTGCGATTTTATGCGTTTTTATGCTTTTTTTGCACTTTCGTGCATAAAGTAGCTCAAACTTGGTTTGTTTTGCACGAATCTTTGCATACAACACTATTTGGTATATATTATTGTGTTGACGTGGTTAGAATAGAAAATCATCATTATATGTTAGAAATTACGTGTTAAGTTGCGATTTTATGCGTTTTTAAGCTTTTTTTGCACTTTCGCGTATAAAGTAGCTCAAACATTGTTTGTTTTGCACGAAACTTGGAACACAACATTATTTGGTATATATTATTGTCTTGAAGTGGTTGGAATTCAAAATCATATTCATATGTCAAAAATTACGTGTAAAGTTGCGATTTTTCGTGTTTTTAAGCTTTTTTGGCACTTTCACGCATAAAGTAGCTCAAACTTGGTTTGTATTGCACGAATCTTGGCACACAACACTATTTGGTATATATTATTGTGTTGAAGTGGTTAGAATTGTAAATCATAGTCATATTCTAGAAATTACGTGTTAAGTTGCCATTTATTCGATTTTATGCTTTTTTGGCAGTTTCGCGTATAATGTAGCTCAAACTTGGTTAGTTTTGCACGAAACTTGGCACACAACACTCTTTGGTATATATTATTGTGTTTAAGTGGTTAGACTAGAAAATCATAGTCATATGATAGAAATTACGTGTTAAGTTGCGATTTTATGCGTTATAAGCTTTTTTTAAAACTTTCACGCTTAAAGTAGCTCAAACTTGGTTTGTTTTGCACGAATCTTGGCACACAACACTACTTGGTATACATTATTGCGTTGACGTGGTTAGAATAGAAAATCATTGTCATATAATAGAGATTACGATTTAAGTTGCGATTTATGCGTTTTTAAGCTTTTTTGGCACATTCGCGTATAAAGTAGCTCAAATTTGGTTTGTTTTTTTACGAAAATTGGCACACAATACTATTTGGTATATATTAATGTGTTTAAGTGGTTAGATTTAAAAATCATAGACATATTCCAGAAATTACGAGTTAAGTTGCGATTTATGCGTTTTTAAGCTTTTTTGGCACTTTCACGCATAAAGTAGCTAGAACTTGGTTTATTTTGCACGAATCATTGGACACAACACTATTTGGTATATATTATTGTGTTGAAGTGGTTAGATTTTAAAATCATAGTCATATGTTAAAAATTACGCGTAAATTTGCGATTTTACGTGTTTTTAAGCTTTTTTGGCATTTTCACGCATAAAGTAACTCAAACATGGTTTGTTTTGCACGAATCTTGGCATACAACACTATTACTTATATATTATTGTGTTGAAGTGGTTAGAATTTTAAATCATAGTCATAAGTTAGAAATTACGTGTTAAGTTGCGATTTTATTCGATTTTATGCCTTTTTGGCACTTTCGCGCATAATGTAGCTCAGACTATGTTTATTTTGCGCGAAACTTGGCACACAACACTATTTGGTATATATTATTGTGTTGAAGTGGTTAGATTTTTCTATCATAGTCATATGCTAGAAATTACATGTTAAGTTGCGACTTTATTCGATTTTATGCTTTTTTGGCACTTTCGCGTATAATGTAGCTCAAACTTGGTTTGTTTTGCACGAAACATGGCACACAACACTATTTGGTATATATTATTGTGTTGAAGTGGTTAGATTTGTCTATCATAGTCATATACTTGAAATTACGTGTTAAGTTGCGATTTTATGCGTTTTTAAACTTTTTTGGCACTTTCACGCATAAAGTAGCTCCAAGTTGGTTTGTTTAGCACAAAACTTAGCACACAACACTAATTGGTATATATTATTGCGTTGACGTGGTTAGAATTGAAAATCATATTCATATGATAGAAATTACGATTTAAGTTGCGATTTATGCGTTTTAAAACTTTTTTGGCACATTCGCGTATAACGTAGCTCAAACATGGTTTATTTTACACGAATCTTGGCACACAACACTATTTGGTAAAAATTAATGTGTTGACATGGTTAGAATTGAAAATCATAGTCATATGATAGAAATTACGTGTTAAGTTGCGATTTTATGCGTTATAAGCTT
Organism: Amaranthus tricolor; assembly: GCF_026212465.1. Classification (NCBI taxonomy): domain Eukaryota; kingdom Viridiplantae; phylum Streptophyta; class Magnoliopsida; order Caryophyllales; family Amaranthaceae; genus Amaranthus; species Amaranthus tricolor. The sequence goes on along the minus strand of NC_080062.1, from coordinate 12,432,499 downwards.
TTTTTAAAACTTTCACGCTTAAAGTAGCTCAAACTTGGTTTGTTTTGCACGAATCTTGGCACACAACACTACTTGGTATACATTATTGCGTTGACGTGGTTAGAATAGAAAATCATTGTCATATAATAGAGATTACGATTTAAGTTGCGATTTATGCGTTTTTAAGCTTTTTTGGCACATTCGCGTATAAAGTAGCTCAAATTTGGTTTTTTTTTTTACGAAAATTGGCACACAATACTATTTGGTATATATTAATGTGTTTAAGTGGTTAGATTTAAAAATCATAGACATATTCCAGAAATTACGAGTTAAGTTGCGATTTATGCGTTTTTAAGCTTTTTTGGCACTTTCACGCATAAAGTAGCTAGAACTTGGTTTATTTTGCACGAATCATTGGACACAACACTATTTGGTATATATTATTGTGTTGAAGTGGTTAGATTTTAAAATCATAGTCATATGTTAAAAATTACGCGTAAATTTGCGATTTTACGTGTTTTTAAGCTTTTTTGGCATTTTCACGCATAAAGTAACTCAAACATGGTTTGTTTTGCACGAATCTTGGCATACAACACTATTACTTATATATTATTGTGTTGAAGTGGTTAGAATTTTAAATCATAGTCATAAGTTAGAAATTACGTGTTAAGTTGCGATTTTATTCGATTTTATGCCTTTTTGGCACTTTCGCGCATAATGTAGCTCAGACTTTGTTTATTTTGCGCGAAACTTGGCACACAACACTATTTGGTATATATTATTGTGTTGAAGTGGTTAGATTTTTCTATCATAGTCATATGCTAGAAATTACATGTTAAGTTGCGACTTTATTCGATTTTATGCTTTTTTGGCACTTTCGCGTATAATGTAGCTCAAACTTGGTTTGTTTTGCACGAAACATGGCACACAACACTATTTGGTATATATTATTGTGTTGAAGTGGTTAGATTTGTCTATCATAGTCATATACTTGAAATTACGTGTTATGTTGCGATTTTATGCGTTTTTAAACTTTTTTGGCACTTTCACGCATAAAGTAGCTCCAAGTTGGTTTGTTTAGCACAAAACTTAGCACACAACACTAATTGGTATATATTATTGCGTTGACGTGGTTAGAATTGAAAATCATATTCATATGATAGAAATTACGATTTAAGTTGCGATTTATGCGTTTTAAAACTTTTTTGGCACATTCGCGTATAACGTAGCTCAAACATGGTTTATTTTACACGAATCTTGGCACACAACACTATTTGGTAAAAATTAATGTGTTGACATGGTTAGAATTGAAAATCATAGTCATATGATAGAAATTACGTGTTAAGTTGCGATTTTATGCGTTATAAGCTTTTTTTAAAACTTTCACGCTTAAAGTAGCTCAAACTTGGTTTGTTTTGCACGAATCTTGGCACACAACACTACTTGGTATACATTATTGCGTTGACGTGGTTAGAATAGAAAATCATTGTCATATAATAGAGATTACGATTTAAGTTGCGATTTATGCGTTTTTAAGCTTTTTTGGCACATTCGCGTATAAAGTAGCTCAAATTTGGTTTGTTTTTTTACGAAAATTGGCACACAATACTATTTGGTATATATTAATGTGTTTAAGTGGTTAGATTTAAAAATCATAGACATATTCCAGAAATTACGAGTTAAGTTGCGATTTATGCGTTTTTAAGCTTTTTTGGCACTTTCACGCATAAAGTAGCTAGAACTTGGTTTATTTTGCACGAATCATTGGACACAACACTATTTGGTATATATTATTGTGTTGAAGTGGTTAGATTTTAAAATCATAGTCATATGTTAAAAATTACGCGTAAATTTGCGATTTTACGTGTTTTTAAGCTTTTTTGGCATTTTCACGCATAAAGTAACTCAAACATGGTTTGTTTTGCACGAATCTTGGCATACAACACTATTACTTATATATTATTGTGTTGAAGTGGTTAGAATTTTAAATCATAGTCATAAGTTAGAAATTACGTGTTAAGTTGCGATTTTATTCGATTTTATGCCTTTTTGGCACTTTCGCGCATAATGTAGCTCAGACTTTGTTTATTTTGCGCGAAACTTGGCACACAACACTATTTGGTATATATTATTGTGTTGAAGTGGTTAGATTTTTCTATCATAGTCATATGCTAGAAATTACATGTTAAGTTGCGACTTTATTCGATTTTATGCTTTTTTGGCACTTTCGCGTATAATGTAGCTCAAACTTGGTTTGTTTTGCACGAAACATGGCACACAACACTATTTGGTATATATTATTGTGTTGAAGTGGTTAGATTTGTCTATCATAGTCATATACTTGAAATTACGTGTTAAGTTGCGATTTTATGCGTTTTTAAACTTTTTTGGCACTTTCACGCATAAAGTAGCTCCAAGTTGGTTTGTTTAGCACAAAACTTAGCACACAACACTAATTGGTATATATTATTGCGTTGACGTGGTTAGAATTGAAAATCATATTCATATGATAGAAATTACGATTTAAGTTGCGATTTATGCGTTTTAAAACTTTTTTGGCACATTCGCGTATAACGTAGCTCAAACATGGTTTATTTTACACGAATCTTGGCACACAACACTATTTGGTAAAAATTAATGTGTTGACATGGTTAGAATTGAAAATCATAGTCATATGATAGAAATTACGTGTTAAGTTGCGATTTTATGCGTTATAAGCTTTTTTTAAAACTTTCACGCTTAAAGTAGCTCAAACTTGGTTTGTTTTGCACGAATCTTGGCACACAACACTACTTGGTATACATTATTGCGTTGACGTGGTTAGAATAGAAAATCATTGTCATATAATAGAGATTACGATTTAAGTTGCGATTTATGCGTTTTTAAGCTTTTTTGGCACATTCGCGTATAAAGTAGCTCAAATTTGGTTTGTTTTTTTACGAAAATTGGCACACAATACTATTTGGTATATATTAATGTGTTTAAGTGGTTAGATTTAAAAATCATAGACATATTCCAGAAATTACGAGTTAAGTTGCGATTTATGCGTTTTTAAGCTTTTTTGGCACTTTCACGCATAAAGTAGCTAGAACTTGGTTTATTTTGCACGAATCATTGGACACAACACTATTTGGTATATATTATTGTGTTGAAGTGGTTAGATTTTAAAATCATAGTCATATGTTAAAAATTACGCGTAAATTTGCGATTTTACGTGTTTTTAAGCTTTTTTGGCATTTTCACGCATAAAGTAACTCAAACATGGTTTGTTTTGCACGAATCTTGGCATACAACACTATTACTTATATATTATTGTGTTGAAGTGGTTAGAATTTTAAATCATAGTCATAAGTTAGAAATTACGTGTTAAGTTGCGATTTTATTCGATTTTATGCCTTTTTGGCACTTTCGCGCATAATGTAGCTCAGACTTTGTTTATTTTGCACGAAACTTGGCACACAACACTATTTGGTATATATTATTGTGTTGAAGTGGTTAGATTTTTCTATCATAGTCATATGCTAGAAATTACATGTTAAGTTGCGACTTTATTCGATTTTATGCTTTTTTGGCACTTTCGCGTATAATGTAGCTCAAACTTGGTTTGTTTTGCACGAAACATGGCACACAACACTATTTGGTATATATTATTGTGTTGAAGTGGTTAGATTTGTCTATCATAGTCATATACTTGAAATTACGTGTTAAGTTGCGATTTTATGCGTTTTTAAACTTTTTTGGCACTTTCACGCATAAAGTAGCTCCAAGTTGGTTTGTTTAGCACAAAACTTAGCACACAACACTAATTGGTATATATTATTGCGTTGACGTGGTTAGAATTGAAAATCATATTCATATGATAGAAATTACGATTTAAGTTGCGATTTATGCGTTTTAAAACTTTTTTGGCACATTCGCGTATAACGTAGCTCAAACATGGTTTATTTTACACGAATCTTGGCACACAACACTATTTGGTAAAAATTAATGTGTTGACATGGTTAGAATTGAAAATCATAGTCATATGATAGAAATTACGTGTTAAGTTGCGATTTTATGCGTTTTTAAGCTTTTTTTGCACTTTCGCGCGTAAAGTAGCTTAAACTTGGTTTGTTTTGCACGAAACTTGGAACACAACACTAGGTTTTATATATTATTGTGTGGAAGTGGTTAGAATTGAAAATCATAGTCATATGATAGAAATTACATGTTAACTTGCGATTTTATGCGTTTTTATGCTTTTTTTGCACTTTCACGCATAAAGTAGCTCAAACTTTGTTTTGCATGAAACTTGGCACACAACACTATTTGATATATATTATTGTGTTGACGTGGTTAGAATTGAAAATCATAGTCATATAATATAAATTACGTGTTAAGTTGCAATTTATGCGTTTTAAAGCTTTTTTGGCACTTTCGCGTATAAAGTAGCACAAACTTTGTTTGTTTTGCACGAAACTTGGCACACAACATTATTTGGTATATATTATTGTCTTGAAGTGGTAAGAATTAAAAATCATATTCATATGTTAAAAATTACGTGTAAAGTTACAATTTTACGTGTTTTTAAGCTTTTAGCACTTTCACGCATAAAGTAGCTCATACTTGGTTTGTTTTGCACGAATCTTGGCACACAACACTATTTGGTATATATTATTGTGTTAAGTGGGTAGAATTGTAAATCATAGTCAGATTCTAGAAATTACGTGTTAAGTTGCGATTTTATTCGATTTTATGCTTTTTTGGCACTTTCGCGTATAATGTGGCTCAAACTTGGTTTGTTTTGCACGAAACATGGCACACAATAATATTTGGTATATATTATTGTGTTGAAGTAGTTAGATTTGTCTATCGTAGTCATATGCTAGAATTTACGTGTTAAGTTGCGATTTTACGCGTTTTAAAGCTTTTTTGGCATTTTCACGCATAAAGTATCTCCAAGTTGGTTTGTTTAGCATGAAACTTGGCACACAACACTATTTGGTATATATTATTGCGTTGAAGTGGTAAAATTCGTTTTTAAACGTTTTTGGCACATTCGCGTATAAATTAGCTCAAATTTTGTTTATTGTTTACGAAACTTGGCACACAACACTATTTGGTATATATTATTGTGTTTAAGTGGTTAGAATTAAAAATCATAGTCATATTCTAGAAATTACGTGTTAAGTTGCGATTTTATGCGTTTTTAAGCTTTTTTTGCACTTTCACGCATAAAATAGCTCAAACTTTGTTTGTTTTGTACGAATCTTGGCACAAAACACTACTTCGTATATATTATTGTGCTGACGTACTTAGAATTGAAAATCATAGTCCTATGCTAGAAATTACGTGTTAAGTTGCGATTTTTGCGTTTTTAAGCTTTTTTGGCACATTCGCGTATAAAGTAGCTCAAATTTGGTTTGTTTTGCACGAAACTTGGCACACAACACTATTTGGTATATATTAATGTGTTGAAGTGGTTAGAATTGAAAATAATAGTCATATGCTAAACATTACGTGTTATGTCGCGATTTTATGCGTTTTTAAGCTCTTTTGGCACTTTCCCGCATAAAGTAGCTCAACTTGGTTTGTTTCACACGAATCTTGGCACACAACTCTATTTGGTATATATTAATGTGTTGACGTGGTTGGAATTGAAAATCATCGTCATATGTTAGAAATTACGTGTTAAGTTGCGATTTTATGCGTTTTTATTCTTTTTTTGGCACTTTCGCGCACAAAATAGCTCAAAATTGGTTTGTTTTGCACGAAATATGGCACACAACACTAGTTTGTATATATTATTGTGTTGAAGTGGTTAGAAATTAAAATCATAGTCATATGATAGAAATTACATGTTAACTTGCGATTTTATGCGTTTTTATACTTTTTTTGCACTTTCGTGCATAAAGTAGCTCAAACTCGGTTTGTTTTGCACGAATCTTTGCATACAACACTATTTGGTATATATTATTGTGTTGACGTGGTTAGAATTGAAAATCATAGTCATATGATAGAAATTACGTGTTATGTTGCGATTTTATGCGTTTTAAAGCTTTTTTGGCACTTTCACGCATAAAGTAGCTCAAACTTGGTTTGTATAGCATGAAACTTGGCACACAACACTATTTGGTATAAATTATTTTGTTGACGTGGTTAGAATTGAAAATCATAGTCATATGATATAAATTACGTGTTAAGTTGCAATTTATGCGTTTTTAAGCTTTTTTGGCACTTTCGCGTATAAAATAGCTCAAACTTTGGTTGTTTTGCACGAAACTTGGCACACAACATTATTTGGTATATATTATTGTCTTGAAGTGGTTAAAATTCAAAATCATATTCATATTTTAAAAATACGTGTAAAGTTATGATTTTTCATGTTTTTAAGCTTTTTTGCACTTTCACGCATAAAGTAGCTCAAACTTGGTTTGTTTTGCACGAATCTTGGCACACAACACTATTTGGTATATATTATTGTGTTGAAGTGGTTAGAATTGTAAATCATAGTCATATTCTAGAAATTACGTGTTAAGTTGTAATTTTATTCGATTTTATGCTTTTTTGGCACTTTCGCGTATAATGTAGCTCAAACTTGGTTTGTTTTGCACGAAACATGGCACACGATACTATTTGGTATATATTATTGTGTTGAACTGGTTTGATTTGTCTATCATAGTCATATGCTAGAAAATTACGTGTTAAGTTGCGATTTTATGCGTTTTTATGCTTTTTTTGGCACTTTCACGCATAAAGTAGCTCCAAGTTGGTTTGTCTAGCATGAAACTTGGCACACAACACTATTTAGTATATATTATTGCGTTGACGTGGTTTGAATTGAAAATCATAGTCATATGATAGAAATTACGATTTAAGTTGCGATTTATGCGTTTTAAAGCTTTTTTGGCACATTCGCGTATAAAGTAGCTCAAATTTGGTTTGTTTTTTACGAAACTTGGAACACAACACTATTTGGTATATATTATTGTGTTTAAGTGGTTAGAATTAAAAATCATAGTCATATTCTAGAAATTACGTGTTAAGTTGCGATTTTATTCATTTTTATGCTTTTTGGCACTTTCGCGCATAATATAGCTCAAACTTGGTTTGTTTTGCACAAACATGACACAAAACACTATTTGGTATATATTATTGGGTTGAAGTGGTTAAATTCGTAGTTATATGATCGAAGTTACGTGTTAAGTTGCAATTTTATGCGTTTTTAAGCTTTTTTGGCACTTTTACGCATAAAATTGCTCAAACTTGGTTTGTTTTGCACGAATCTTGGCACACAACTCTATTTGGTATATATTATTGTGTTGAAGTGGTTAGATTTGAAAATCGTAGCCATATGTTAAAAATTACGTGTAAATTTACGATTTTACGTGTTTTTAAGCTTTTTTGGCACTTTCACGCACAAAGTAACTCAAACTTGGTTTGTTTTGCACGAATCTTGGCACACAACACTATTTCGTATATATTATCGTGTTGAAGTGGTTAGAATTTTAAATCATAGTCATATGTTAGAAATTACGTGTTAAGTTGCTATTTTATTCGATTTTATGCTTTTTTGACACTTTCGCGCATAATGTAGCTCAAACTTGGTTTATTTTGCCCGAAACTTGGCACACAACACTATTTGGTATATATTATTACGTTGAAATGGTTCAAATTGAAAATCATAGTCTTATGCTAGAAATTACGTGTTAAGTTGCGATTTTATGCGTTTTAATGATTATTTGGCACTTTCACGCATAAAGTAGCTCTAAGTTGGTTTGTTTTGCACGAAACTTGGCACACATCACTATTTGGTACATATTATTGCGTTTACGTGGTTAGAAATGAAAATCATAGTCATATGATAGAAATTACGTGTTAAGTTGCGACTTTATGCGTTTTAAGCTTTTTTGGCACTTTCGTGCGTAAAGTAACTCAAACTTGGCGTATTTTTACACGAAACATGGCACACAAAACTATTTGGTATATAATATTTTGTTGAAGTGGTTAGAATTGATATTCATAGTCATATGATAGAAATTACGTGTTAAGTGGCGATTTTATGCGTTTTTAAGATTTTTTGGCACGTTTGCGCATAAAGTAGCTCAAACTTTGTTTGTTTTGCACCAAACTTGGCACACAACACTCTTTTGTATATATTATTGTGTTTAAGTGGTTAGAATTGAAAATCATAGTCATATGATAGAAATTACGTGTTAAGTTGTGATTTATGCGTTTTTATGCTTTTTTGGCACTTTCACGCATAAAGTAGCTCATACTTTGTTTGTTATGCACGAATCTTTGTACACAACACTATTTGGTAAAATTATTGTGTTTAAGTGGTTAGAATTGAAAATCTTACTCATATGATAGAAATTACGTGTTAAGTTGCGATTTTATGCGTTTTTAAGCACTTTCGTGCATAAAGTAGGTCAAACTTGGTTCGTTCTGCACGAATCTTTGACAAAAAACACTATTTGGTATATATTATTGTGTTGAAGTGGTTAGAATTGAAAATCATAGTCATATGCTAGAAATTACATGTTAAGTTGTTATTCGTTTTTATGCTTTTTGGCACTTTCGCGCATAATGTAGCTCAAACTTGGTTTGTTTTGCACGAAACATGACACACAAAACTATTTTGTATATATTATTGTGTTGAAGAGGTTAGATTTATATATCATAGACATATGCTAGAAATTACATGTTAAGTTGCAATTTTATGCATTTTAAAGCTTCTTTGACACTTTCACGCATAAAGTAGCTGAAACTTCATTTGTTTTACACAAAACTTAGCACACAACACTATTTGATATATAATATTGTGTTGAAATGGATATAATTGATAATCATAGTCATATGCTAGAAATTACGTGTTAAGTTGTGATTTTATGCGTTTTTAAGCTTTTTTGGCACATTCACGCATAAAATAGCTGAAACTTGGTTTTTTTGCACGAATCTTGGCACACAACACTATTTGGTATATATTATTGTGTTGAAGTGGTTAGAATTATAAATCAAAGTCATATGCTAGAAATAAAGTGTTAAGTTGCGATTTTATGCGTTTTTTATGTTTTTTGGCACTTTCGCGCACAAAGTAGCTCAAACTTGGTTTGCTTTGCACGAAACTTGGCACACAACACTATTTGGTATATATTATTATGTTTATGTGGTTAGAATTGAAAATCATAGTCATATGCTAGAAATTACATGTTAAATTGCGATTTTATTCGTTTTTATGATTTGTGGCACTTTCGCGCATAATGTAGCTCAAACTTTGTTTGTTTTGCACGAAACATGACACATAACACTATTTGGTATATATTATCGTGTTGATGAGGTTAGATTTGTATATCATAGACATATGCTGGAAATTACTTGTTAGGTTGCAATTTTATGCGTTTTTAAGCTTCTTTGGCACTTTCACGCATAAAGTAGCTAAATATACGTTTTTTTTACATGAAACTTGGCACACAACACTGTTAGATATATAATATTGTGTTGAAATGGTTAGAATTGATAATCATAATAATATGATAGAAATTACGTGTTAAGTTTCGATTTTATGCGTTTTTAAGCTTTTTTGTCACTTTCGTGCATAAAGTAGCTCAAACTTGGTTAGTTTTGCACGAATTTTGGCGCACAACAGTATTTCGCATATATTAATGCTTTGAAGTGATTAGAATTGAAAATCATAGTCATATGCTAGATATTACGTGTTAAGTTGTGATTTTATGTGTTTTTAAGCTTTTTTGGAACTTTTGCGCATAAAGTAGCTCAAACATGGTTTGTTTTGCATGAAACGTGGCGCACAACACTATTTCGGATATATTATTGTGTTGAAGTGGTTAGAGTTGAAAATCATAGTCATATGCTAAATATTACGTGTTAAGTTGCGATTTTATGCGTTTTTAAACCATTTTGGCACTTTCATGCATAAAATAGCTCAAACATGGTTTGTTCTGCACGAATCTTGGCACACATCACTATTTGGTATATATTATTGTGTTTAGGTGGTTAGAACTGTAAATCATTGTCATATGCTAGAAATTAAGTGTTATTTGCGATTTTATGCGTTTTATGCTTTTTTGACACTTTCGCGCATAAAGTAGCTCAACCTTGGTTTGTTTTGCACGAAACTAGGCGCACAACTTTATTTGGTATAATTATTGTGTTGAAGTGGTTAGAATTTAAAATCACTCATATGATAGAAATTACGTGTTAAGTTTCGATTTTATGCGTTTTAAAGCTTTTTTGGCACTTTCGTGCATAAAGTAGCTCAAACTTGGTTTGTTCTGCACGAATCTTGGCAAACAATACTATTTGGTATATATTGTTGTGTTGAAGTGGTTAGAATTGAAAATCATAGTCATATGATAGAAATTACATGTTAACTTGCGATCTTATGCGTTTTTATGCTTTTCTTGCACTTTCGCGCATAAAGTAGCTCAAACTTGGTTTGTTTTGCACGAATCTTTGCACACAACACTATTTGGTATATATATTGTGTTGACGTGTTAGATTTGAAAATCATATTCATATGATAGAAATTACGTGTTAAGTTGCGATTTTATGCGTTTTTAAGCTTTTTTTGCACTTTCGTGCATAAAGTAGCTCAAACATGGTTTGTTGTGCACGAATCTTAGCAAACAACACTATTTGGTATATATTATTGTGTAGAAGTGGTTAGAACTGAAAATCATAATCATATGCTAGAAAGTACATGTTAAGTTGCGATTTTATTAGTTTTTATGCTTTATGGCACTTTCGCGCATAATGTGGCTCAAAGTTGGTTTGTTTTGCACGAAACATGACACACAACACTATTTAGTCTATATTATTGTGTTGAGGAGGTTAGAATTGTATATCATAGAGATGCTAGAAATTACGTGTTAAGTTGCAATTTTATGCGTCTTTAAGCTTCTTTGGCACTTTCACGCATAAAGTAGCTAAATATTCGTTTGTTTTACATGAAACTTGGCACACAACAATATTTGATATATAATATTGTGTTGAAATGGTTAGAATTGATAATCATATTCATATGATAGTAATTACGTGTTAAGTTGCGATTTTATGCGTTTTAAAGCTTTTTTGGCACTTTCGTGCATAAAGTAGCTCAAACTTGGTTTGTTTTGCACGAAACATGGCGCACAACACTATTTCGCATATATTATTGTGTTGAAGTGGTTAGAATTGAAAATAATAGTCGTATGATAGAAATTACATGTTAAGTTGCGATTTTATGCGTTTTTAAAAACCTTTTTGGCACTTTCACGCATAAAGTAGCTCAAACATGGTTTGTTCTGCACGAATCTTGGCACACATCACTACATGGTATATATTATTGTGTTGAGGTGGTTAGAATTGTAAATCATAGTTATAAGCTAGAAATTAAGTGTTAATTTGCGATTTTATGCTTTTAAAGCTTTTTTGGCACTTTCGCGCATAAAGAAGCTCAAACTTGGTTTGTTTTGCACGAAACTTGGCGCACAACACTATTTGGTAAAGTTATGGTATTGAAGTGTTTAGAATTGAAAATCATACTCATATGATAGAAATTACGTGTTAAGTTGCAATTTTATGCGTTTTTATGCTTTTTTGGCATTTTCACGCATAACATAGCTCAAACTTGTTTGTTTTGCACGAAACTTAGCACACAACACTAGTTGATATACATTATTGTGTTGAAGTGGTTAGAATAGAAAATCATACTCATATGATAGAAATTACGTGTTAAGTTGTGATTTTATGCGTTTTTAAGCTTTTTTGGCACTTTCGTGCATAAAGTAGCTCAAACTTGATTTGTTTCTGCACGAATCTTTGCAAACAACACTATTTGGTATATATTATTGTGTTGAAGTGGTTAGAATAGAAAATAATAGTCATATGCTAGAAATTACATGTTAAGTTGCGATTTTATTCATTTTTATGCTTTTTGGCACTTTCGCGCATAATGTAGCTCAAACTTGGTTTGTTTTGCACGAAACATGGCGCACAACACTATTTCGCATATATTATTGTGTTGAAGTGGTTAGAGTTGAAAATCATAGTCATATGCTAAATATTACGCATAAAGTACCTGAAACTTTGTTTGTTTTACACAAAAATAGGCACACAACACTATTTGATATATAATATTGTGTTGAAATGGATAGAATTGATAATCATAGTCATATGATAGAAATTACGTGTTAAGTTGCGATTTTATGCTTTTTAAAGCTTTTTCGGCACTTTCGTGCATAAAGTTGGTTTTTTTTGCACGAAACTTGGCGCACAACACTATTTGGCATATATTATTGTGTTGAAGTGGTTAGAATTTAAAATCATAGTCATATGCTAGAAATTACGTGTTAAGTTGCAATTTTATGCGGTTTTAAACTTTTTTGGCACTTTCACGCATAAAGTGGCTCAAACTTGGTTTTTTTTGCACGAATCTTGGCACACAACACTATTTGGTATATATTGTTGCGTTGAAGTGGTTAGAATTGAAAATCATAATCATTTGCTAGAAATTACATGTTAAGTTGCGATTTTTTTCGTTTTTTTGCTTTTTGGCACTTTCGCGCATAATGTACCTCAAACTTGGTTTGTTTTGCCCGAAACATGACACACAACACTATTTGGTATATATTATTGTGTTGAAGAGGTTAGATTTGTATATCATAGACATATGCTAGAAATTACGTGCTAAGTTGCAATTTTATGTGTTTTTAAGCTTCTTTGGCACTTTCACGCATAAAGTAGCTAAATATTCGTATGTTTTACATGAAACTTGGCAAACAACACTATTTGATATATAATATTGTGTTGAAATGGTTAGAATTGATAATCATATTCAGGTGCTAGAAATTACGTGTTAAGTTGCGATTTTATGCGTTTTAAAGCTTTTTTGGCACTTTCGTGCATAAAGTAGTTCAAACTTGGTTTGTTTTGCACAAAACTTGGCACACACACTATTTCGCATATATTATTGTGTTGAAGTGGTTAGAATTGAAAATAATAGTCATATGCTAGATATTACGTGTTAAGTTGCGATTTTATGTTTTTTTAAGATTTTTTGGCACTTTTGCGCATAAAGTATCTCAAACTTGGTTTGTTTTGCACGAAACTTGGCACACAACACTATTTCGCATATATTATTGTGTTGAAGTGGTTAGAGTAGTAAATCATAGTCATATGCTAGATATTGCGTGTTAAGTTGCGATTTTATGCGTTTTTAAATCTTTTTGGCACTTTCACGCTTAAAGTAGCTCAAACATGGTTTGTTCTGCACGAATCTTGGCACACATCACTATTTGTTATATATTATTGTGTTTAGGTGGTTAGAATTGTAAATCATAGTCATATGCTAGAAATTAAGTGTTAAGTTGCGATTTTATTCTTTTTAAGCTTTTTTTACACTTTCGTGCATAGAGTATCTCAAACTTGGTTTGTTTTGCACGAAACATGACACACAACACTATTTGGTATATATTATTGTGTTGAAGAGGTTAGATTTGTATATCATAGTCATATGCTAGAAATTACATTTTAACTTGCGATTTTATGCTTTTTGCACCTTCGCGCATAATGTAGCTGACGAAACATGACACACAAAACTATTTGTTATATATTATTGTGTTGTAGAGGTTAGATTTGTATATCATAGACATATGCTAGAATTTACGTGTTAAGTTGATATTTTTTGTGTTTTTAAGCTTCTTTGACACTTTCACACATAGCTGAAACATCGTTTTTTTTACGCGAAACATGGAACACAACACTATTTGATATATAATGATGTGTTGAAATGGTTAGAATTGATAATCATAGTCATATGATAGAAATTATGTGTTAAGTTGCGATTTTATTAGTTTGAAAGCTTTTTTGGCACTTTCGTGCATAAAGTAGCTCATACTTGGTTTGTTTTGCATGAAACTTGGCGCACAACACTATTTGGTATATATTATTGTGTTGACGTGAATAGAATTGAAAATCATACTCATATGATAGAAATTACGTGTTAAGTTGCGATTTTATGCGTTTTTAAGCTATTTTGGCACTTTCGTGCATAAAGTAGCTCAAACTTGGTTTGTTCTGCACGAATCTTGGCAAACAACACTATTTAGTATATATTATTCAGTTGAAGTGGTTAGAATTGAAAATCATAGTCATATGCTAGAAATTACATGTTAACTTGCGATTTTATGCTTTTTGGAACCTTCGCGCATAATGTAGCTCAAACTTGGTTTCTTTTGCACGAAACATGACACACAAAACTATTTGGTATATATTATTGTGTTGAAGAGGTTAGATTTGTATATCATAGACATATGCGAGAATTTACGTGTTAAGTTGAAATGTTATGAGTTTTAAAGCTTGTTTGACACTTTCACGCATAAAGTAGCTGAAACTTCGTTTGTTTTACGCGAAACTTGGCACACAACACTATTTGATATATAATGATGTGTTGAAATGGTTAGAATTGATAATCATAGTCATATGATAGAAATTACGTGTTAAGTTGCGTTTTTATGCGTTAAAAAGCTTTTTTGGCACTTTCGTGCATAAAGTAGCTCAAACTTGGTTTGTTTTGCATGAAACTTGGCGCACAACACTATTTGGCATATATTATTGTGTTGAAGTGGTTAGAATTGTAAATCATAGTCATATGCTAGAAATTAAGAGTTAAGTTGCGATTTTATGCGTTTTTAAGCTATTTTGGCACTTTCACGCATAAAGTAGCTCAAACTTGGTTTTTTTTGCACGAATCTTGGCACACAACACTATTTGGTATATGTTATTGTGTTGAGGTGGTTAGAATTATATATGATAGTCATATGCTAGAAATAAAGTGTAAAGTTGCGATTTTATGCTTTTTTGGCACTTTCGCGCATAAAGTGGCTCAAACTTGGTTTTTTTTGCACGAATCTTGGCACACAACACTATTTGGTATATATTGTTGTGTTGAGGTGGTTAGAATTATAAATCATAGTCATATGCTAGAAATTAAATGTTAAGTTGCGATTTTATGCGTTTTAAGCTTTTTTGACACTTTCGCGCATAAAGTAGCTCAAACTTGGTTTGTTTTGCACGAAACTAGGCGCACAACACTATTTGGTATAATTATTGTGTTGAAGTGGTTAGAATTGAAAATCAAACTCATATGATAGAAATTACGTGTTATGTTGCGATTTGATGCGTTTTAAAGCTTTTTTGGCACTTTCGTGCATAAAGTAGCTCAAACATGGTTTTTTTTTTCACGAATCTTGGCACACAACACTATTTGGTATTTATTAATGTGTTCAGTTGGTTAGAATTGTAAATCATAGTCATATGCTAGAAATTAAGAGTTAAGTTGCGATTTTATGCGTTTTTAAACCTTTTTGGCACTTTCACGCATAAAGTAGCTCAAACATGGTTTGTTCTGCACGAATCTTGGCACACATCACTATTTGTTATATATTATTGTGTTTAGGTGGTTGAATTGTAAATCATAGTCATATGCTAAAAATTAAGTGTTAAGTTGCGATTTTATTCTTTTTAAGCTTTTTTTACACTTTCGTGCATAAAGTAGCTCAAACTTGGTTTGTTTTGCACGAAACATGACACACAACACTATTTGGTATATATTATTGTGTTGAAGAGGTTAGATTTGTATATCATAGTCATATGCTAGAAATTACATTTTAACTTGCGATTTTATGCTTTTTGCACCTTCGCGCATAATGTAGCTGACGAAACATGACACACAAAACTATTTAGTATATATTATTGTGTTGTAGAGGTTAGATTTATATATCATAGACATATGCTAGAATTTATGTGTTAAGTTGATATTTTATGTTTTTTTAAGCTTCTTTGACACTTTCACACATAAAGTAGCTGAAACTTCGTTTTTTTTACGCGAAACATGGAGCACAACACTATTTGATATATAATGATGTGTTGAAATGCTTAGAATTGATAATCATAATCATATGATAGAAATTACGTGTTAAGTTGCGATTTTATGTGTTTTTAAGCTATTTTGGCACTTTCGTGCATAAAGTAGCTCAAACTTGGTTTGTTCTGCACGAATCTTGGCAAACAACACTATTTAGTATATATATTTCTGTTGAAGTGGTTAGAATTGAAAATCATAGTCATATGCTAGAAATTACATGTTAACTTGGCGCACAACACTATTTGGCATATATTATTGTGTTGAAGTGGTTAGAATTGTAAATCATAGTCATATGCTAGAAATTAAGAGTTAAGTTGCGATTTTATGCGTTTTTAAGCTATTTTGGCACTTTCATGCATAAAGTAGCTCAAACTTGGTTTTTTTGCACGAATCTTTGCACACAACACTATTTGGTATATATTATTGTGTTGAGGTGGTTAGAATTATATATCATAGTCATATGCTAGAAATAAAGTGTAAAGTTGCGATTGTATGCTTTTTTGGCACTTTCGCGCATAAAGTGGCTCAAACTTGGTTTTTTTTTTGCACGTTACATGACACACAACACTATTTGGTATATATTATTGTGTTGAAGAGGTTAGATTTGTATATGATAGACATATGTTAGAAATTACGTGTTAAGTTGTAATTTTATGCGTTTTTAAGCTTTTTGGGCACTTTCGTGCATAAAGTAGCTCAAACTTGGTTTGTTTTGCACGAAACATGGCGCAAAGCACTATTTCGCATATATTATTGTGTTGAAGTGGTTAGAATTGAAAATCATAGTCATATGCTAGATATTACGTGTTAAGTTGCGATTTTATGTGTTTTTAAGCTTTTTTGGCACTTTTGCGCATAAAGTAGCTCAAACTTGGTTTGTTTTGCACGAAACTTGGCGCACAACACTAGTTCGCATATATTATTGTGTTGAAGTGGTTAGAATTTAAAATCATAGTCATATGGTAGAAATTACATGTTAAGTTGCGATTTTATTCGTTTTTATGCTTTATGGCACTTTCGCGCATAATGTGGCTTAAACTTGGTTTGTTTTGCACGAAACATGACACACAACACTATTTGGTATATATTATTGTGTTGAAGAGGTTAGATTTGTATATGATAGACATATGCTAGAAATTACGTGTTAAGTTGCAATTTTATGCGTCTTTAAGCTTCTTTGGCACTTTCACGCATAAAGTAGCTAAATATTCGTTTGTTTTACATGAAACTTGGCACACAACAGTAATTGATATATAATATTGTGTTGAAATGGTTAGAATTGATAATCATATTCATAAGATAGAAATTACGTATTAAGTTGCGATTTTATGCGTTTTTAATCTTTTTTGGCACTTTCGTGCATAAAGTAGCTCAAACTTGGTTTGTTTTGCACGAAACATGGCGCAAAACACTATTTCGTATATATTACTGTGTTGAAGCGGTTAGAATTAAAAATCACAGTCATATGCTAGATATTACGTGTTAAGTTGCGATTTTATGTGTTTTAAAGCTTTTTTGGCACTTTTGCGCATAAAGTAGCTCAAACTTGGTTTGTTTTGCACGAAACATGGCGTACAACACTATTTCGCATATATTATTGTGTTGAAGTGGTTAGAGTTGAAAATCATAGTCATATGCTAGATATTACGTGTTAAGTTGCGATTTTATTTGTTTTTAAAACCTTTTTGGCACTTTCACGCATAAAGTAGCTCAAACATGGTTTATTCTGCACGAATCTTGGCACACATCACTATTTGGTATATATTATTATGTTGAGGTGGTTAGAATTGTAAATCCTAGTCATATGCTAGAAATTAAGTGTTAAGTTGCGATTTTATGCGTTTTAAGCTTTTTTGACACTTTCGCGCATAAAGTAGCTCAAACTTGGTTTGTTTTGCACGAAACTAGGCGCACAACACTATTTGGTATAATTATTGTGTTGAAGTGGTTAGAATGGAAAATCATACTCATATGATAGAAATTACGTGTTAAGTTGCGATTTTATGTGTTTTTAAGTTTTTTTGGCACTTTCGCGCATAAAGTAGCTCAAACTTGGTTTGTTCTGCACGAATCTTGGCAAACAACACTATTTGGTATACATTATTGTGTTGAAGAGGTTAGATTTGTATATCATAGACATATGCTAGAATTTACGTGTTAAGTTGAAATTTTATGCGTTTTAAAGCTTTTTTGGCACTTTGATGCATAAAGGAGTTCAAACTTCGTTTGTTTTACGCAAAACTTGGCACACAACACTATTTGGTATATATTATTGGGTTGAAGTGGTTACATTTGTATATCATAGACATATGATAGAAATTACGTGTTAAGTTGCGATTTTATGCGTTTTTAAGCTTTTGTGGCACTTTCGTGCATAAAGTTGCTCAAACTTGGTTTGTTTTGCACGAAACTTGGCGCACAACACTATTTCGCATATATTATTGCGTTGAGGTGGTTAGATTTGTAAATCATATTCATATGTTAGATATTACGTGTTAAGTTCCGATTTTATGCGTTTTAAGCATTTTTTGCACTTTCGCGCATAAAGTAGCTCAAACTTGGTTTGTTCTGCACGAATCTTGGCACACAACACTATTTGGTATATATTATTGTGTTGAAGTGGTTAGAATTGAAAATCATAATCATATGCTAGAAATTACATGTTAAGTTGCGATTTTATTCGTTTTTATGCTTTTTGGCACTTTCGCGCACAATGTAGCTTGAACTTGGTTAGTTTTGCATGAAACATGACACACAACACTATTTGGAACATATTAATGTGTTGAAGAGGTTAGATTTGTATATCATAGACATATGCTAGAAATTACGTGTTAAGTTGCAATTTTATGCGTTTTTATGCTTCTTTGGCACTTTCACGCATAAAGTAGCTAAATATTCGTTTTTTTTTACATGAAATTTGGCACACAAAACTATTTGATATATAATATTGTGTTGAAATGGTTAGAATTGATAATCATATTCATATGATAGATATTACGTGTTAAGTTGCGATTTTATGCGTTTTAAAGCTTTTTTGGCACTTTCGTGCATAAAGTAGCTCAAACTTGGTTTGTTTTGCATGAAACTTGGTGCACAACACTATTTCGCATATATTATTGTGTTAATGTGGTTAGAATTGAAAATTATAGTCATATGCTAGATATTACATTTTAAGTTGCGATTTTATGTGTTTTTACGCTTTTTTGGCACTTTCGTGCATAAAGTAGCTCAAACTTGGTTTCTTTTGCATGAAACTTGGCGCACATCACTATTTCGCATATATTATTGTGTTGAAGTGGTTAGAGTTGAAATTCATTGTCATATGCTAGATATTACGTGTTAAGTTGCGATTTCATGCGTTTTTAAACCTTTTTGGCACTTTCACGCATAAACTAACTCAAACTTGGTTTGTATTGCACGAAACTTGGCGCACAACACTATTTGGTATAATTATTGTGTTGAAGTGGTTAGATTTGAAAATCATACTCATATGATAGAAATTACGTGTTATGTTGCGATTTTATACGTTTTTAAGTTTTTTTGGCACTTTCGTGCATAAAGTAGCTCAAACTTAGTGTGTTCTGCACGAATTTTGGCACACAACACTATTTGGTATATATTATTGTGTTGTAGTGGTTCGATTTGTATATCATAGACATATGCTAGAAATTACGTGTTAAGTTGCAATTTTATGCGTTTTTAAGCTTCTTTGACACTTTTGCGCATAAAGTAGCTGAAACTTCGTTTGTTTTACACGAAACTTGGCACACAACACTATTTGATATATAATATTGTGTTGTAATGGTTAGAATTGATAATCATATTCATATGATAGAAATTACGTGTTAAGTTGCGATTTTATGCGTTTTTAAGCTTTTTTGGCACTTTCGTGCATAAAATAGCTCAAACTTGGTTTGTTTTGCACGAAACTTGGCGCACAACACTATTTTGCATATATTATCGTGATGAAGTGGATGAAATTTAAAATCATAGTAATATGCTATAAATTACGTATTAAGGTACGATTTTATGCGTTATTAAGCTTTTTTGGCACTTTCACGCATAAAGTAACTCAAACTTGGTTTGTTTTGCACGAAACTTGGCGCATAACACTATTTCGCATATCTTATTGTGTTCAATTGGTTAGAGTTGAAAATCATAGTCATATGCTAGATATTACGTGTTAAGTTGCGATTTTCTGCATTTTTAAACCTTTTTGGCACTTTCACGCAT
Source organism: Amaranthus tricolor (assembly GCF_026212465.1). NCBI lineage: Eukaryota > Viridiplantae > Streptophyta > Magnoliopsida > Caryophyllales > Amaranthaceae > Amaranthus > Amaranthus tricolor. Next base: position 12,412,380 of record NC_080062.1, on the reverse strand, counting down.
AAAGTACCTCAAACATGGTTTGTTCTGCACGAATCTTGGCACACAGCACTATTTGGCATATATTATTGTGTTGAGGTGGTTAGAATTATAAATCATAGTCCTATGCTAGAAATTAAGTGTTACGTTGCGATTTTATGCGTTTTAAGCTTTTTTGGCACTTTCGCGCATAAAGTAGCTTAAACTTGGTTTGTTTTGCACGAAACTTGGCGCATAACACTATTTGGTATAATTATTGTGTTGAAGTGGTTAGAAATGAAAATCATACTCATATGATAGAAATTACGTATTAAGTTGCGATTTTATGCGTTTTAAGCTTTTTTGGCACTTTCGTGCATAAAGTAGCTCAAACTTTGTTTGTTCTGCACGAATCTTGGCACACAACACTATTTTGGTATACATTATTGTGTTGAAGTGGTCAGAATTGAAAATCATAGTCATATGCTAGAAATTACATGTTAAGTTGCAATTTTATTCGTTTTTATGCTTTTTGGCACTTTCGCGCATAATGTAGCTCAAACTTGGTTTGTTTTGCACGAAACATGACGCACAAAACTATTTGGTATATATTATTGTGTGGAAGAGGTTAGATTTGTATATTATAGATATATGCTAGAAATTATGTGTTAAGTTGCAATTTTATGTGTTTTAAAGCTTCTTTGGCACTTTCAGGAATAAAGTAGCTAAAACTTCGTTTGTTTTACACGAAACTTGGCACACAACACTATTTGATATAGAATATTGTGTTGAAATGGTTAGAATTGATAATCATAGTCATATGATCGAAATTACGTGTTAAGTTGTGATTTTATGCGTTTTTAAGCTTTTTTGGCACTTTCACGCATAAAGTAGCTCAAACTTGGTTTGTTTTGCACGAAACTTGGCGCACAACACTATTTCGCAGATATTATTGTGTTGAAGCGGTTAAATTTGAAAATTATAGTCATATGCTAGATATTACGTGTTAATTTGCGATTTTATACGTTTTAAGCTTTTTTGGCACTTTCGCGCATAAAGTAGCTCTAACTTGGTTTGTTTAGCACGCAACTTGGCGCACAACACTATTTGGTATAATTATTGTGTTAAAGTGGTTAGAATTGAAAATCATAGTCATATGCTAGAAATGACATGTTAAGTTGCGATTTTATTCGTTTTTATGCTTTTTGGCACTTTCGCGCATAATGTAGCTCAAACTTGGTTTGTTTTGCACGAAACATGACACACAACACTATTTGGTATATATTATTGTGTGGAAGAGGTTAGATTTGTATATTATAGACATATGCTAGAAATTATGTGTTAAGTTGCAATTTTATGTGTTTTTAAGCTTCTTTGGCACTTTCACGAATAAAGTAGCTAAAACTTAGTTTGTTTTACACGAAACTTGGCACACAACACTATTTGATATATAATATTGTGTTGAAATGGTTAGAATTGATAATCATAGTCATATGATCGAAATTACGTGTTAAGTTGTGATTTTATGCGTTTTTAAGCTTTTTTGGCACTTTCATGTATAAAGTTGCTCAAACTTGGTTTGTTTTGCACGAAACTTGGCGCACAACACTATTTCGCATATATTATTGTGTTGAAGCGGTTAAATTTGAAAATTATAGTCATATGCTAGATATTACGTGTTAAGTTGCGATTTTTTACGTTTTAAGCTTTTTTGGCACTTTCGCGCATAAAGTAGCTCAAACTTGGTTTGTTTAGCACGCAACTTGGCGCACAACACTATTTGGTATAATTATTGTGTTGAAGTGGTTAGAATTGAAAATCATAGTCATATGCTAGAAATTACATGTTAAGTTGTGATTTTATTCGTTTTTATGCTTTTTGGCTTTTTCGCGCATAATGTGGCTCAAACTTGATTTGTTTTGCACAAAACATGACACACAACACTATTTCGCATATATATTGTGTTGAGGTGGTTAGAATTTAAAATCATAGTCATATGCTATATATAACGTCTTAAGTTGCGATTTTATGTGTTTTTAAGCTTTTTTGGCACTTTTGCGCATAAAGTTGCTCAAACTTGGTTTATTTTGCACGAAACTTGGCGCACAACCCTTTTTCGCATATATTATTGTTTTGAAGTGGTTAGAATTGATAATCATATTCATATGATAGAAATTACGTGTTAAGTTGCGATTTTATGCGTTATTAAGCTTTTTTGGCACTTTAGTGCATAAAGTAGCTCAAACTTGGTTTGTTTTGCACGAAACATTGCACACAACACTATTTCGCATATATTATTGTGTTGAGGTGGTTAGAATTTAAAATCATAGTCATATGCTAGATATTACGTGTTAAGTTGCGATTTTATACGTTTTATGCTTTTTTGGCACTTTCGCGCATAAAGTAGCTCAAACTTGGTTTGTTTAGCACGCAACTTGGCGCACATCACTATTTGGTATAATTATTGTGTTGAAGTGGTTAGAATTGAAAATCATAGTCATTTGCTAGAAATTACGTGTTAAGTTGCGATTTTATTCGTTTTTATGCTTTTTGGCACTTTCGCGCATAATGTAGCTCAAACTTGGTTTGTTTTACACAAAACATGACACACAACACTATTTCGTATATATTATTGTGTTGAAGAGGTTAGATTTGTATATTATAGACAAGTGCTAGAAATTACGTGTTAAGTTGCAATTTCATGTGTTTCTAAGCTTCTTCGGCACTTTCACGCATAAAGTAGCTAAAACTTAGTTTGTTTTACACGAAACTTGGCGCACAACACTATTTGGTATATATTATTGTGTTGAGGTGGTTAGAATTTTAAATCATCGTCATATGCTAGAAAATAAGTGTTACGTTGTGATTTTATGCGTTTTAAGCTTTTTTTGCACTTTCGCGCATAAAGTAGCTCAAACTTGGTTTGTTTTGCACGAAACTTGGCGCACAACACTATTTGGTACAGTTATTGTGTTGAAGTGGTTAGAATTGAAAATCATACTCATATGATAGAAATTATGTGTTAAGTTGCGATTTTATGCGTTTTAAAGCTTTTTTCGCACTTTCGTGCATAATTAGCTCAAACTTTGTTTGTTCTGCATGAATCTTGGCACACAACACTATTTGGTATATATTATTTTATTGAAGTGGTTAGAATTGAAAATCATAGTCATATGCTAGAAATTACATGTTAAGTTGCGATTTTATTCGTTTTTTTGGTTTTTGGCACTTTCGCGCATAATGTAGCTCAAACTTGGTTTGTTTTGCACGAAACATGACACATAACACTATTTGGTATATATTATTGTGTTGAAGAGGTTAGATATGTATATCATAGACATATGCTAGAAATTTCGTGTTAAGTTGCAATTTTATACGTTTTTAAGCTTCTTTGGCACTTTCACGCATAAATTAGCTAAATATTCGTTTGTTTATATGAAACTTGGCACAAAACACTATTTGATATATAATATTGTGTTGAAATGGTTAGAATTGATATTCATATTCATATGATAGAAATTACGTGTTAAGTATCGATTTTATGCGTTTTTACGTTTTTTTGGCACTTTCGTGCTTAAAGTAGCTAAAACTTGGTTTGTTTTGCACGACACTTGGCGCACAACACTATTTCGCATATATTATTGTGTTGAGGTGGTTAGAATTTAAAATCATAGTCATATGCTAGATATTACGTGTTAAGTTTCGATTTTATGTGTTTTTAAGCTTTTTTGGCACTTTTGCGCATAAAGTAGCTCAAACTTGGTTTGTTTTGGTTGAAACTTGGCGCACAACACTATTTCCCATATATTATTGTGTTGAAGTGGTTAGAGTTGATAATCATAGTCATATTCTAGATATTACGTGTTAAGTTGCGATTTTATGCGTTTTTAAACCTTTTTGGCACTTTAACGCATAAAGTAGCTCAAACATGGTTTGTTCTGCACGAATCTTGGCACACATCACTATTTGGTATATATTATTGTGTTGAGGTGGTTGGAATTGTAAATCGTAGTCATATGCTAGAAATTAAGTGTTAAGTTGCAATTTTACGCGTTATTTCTTATACTTGATACGATGTTTGGTTTTCCTTCTATTTGTTGTGATCCAAGTAGATGTGGTGTGCACACTAGGGTTCCCTGAGACTACTCTGCTGGCCTTGAATTATTTGGGGTGACGACCTCTTGTTGAAGTAGGTATAGGGGTAATGCCTCGGCCTACTGGCGTTCTCATTCCCTCAAATTAAAAATTGATTTTGTGTTTGTCATTATTAATTATCAAATTAATAAATTGGTTTATGTGATATTATATATATTGTTTTCTCAAATGGTTTTCTATTAAACTCAGCTATATGTTATTTTCTAAAATTATTTTCAATTTGATTATATTTGATATTTTTAAAATCATTTTCAAACTTAATCGTTTTACGAGATGGAGTTGGAATTACTCAATTTCCTGATTTTGGTAGTTTTTCTCTTGTTTTTCATGCATTCTTATGTTGCAGGTTATTGATTGCATGGGAATCGTGGAGTGATGATCACTTAGAAATATAGCTATTATTAGAGTCGTATTTCAGTTTAAATTTTTCTTTAAGTCGTTTAAATTTTATATGGACATAGATTGCGTTTCAGTCTTCTCTTATGTTGTAAGACCCTTAGTTGGATTTAAAGTTATTAAGTTATTTCTTAATTGCTAAGCCTTACATTTATTTTATTAGAAATAGATGTGCCGGGTAACACTCCCATGAGTAGGTTTTGGCTCATGTTTTTCATTAAACGTGTTTTCAAAAGTCCGACCTATTATGAGGGTCTTACACTTTCACGCATAAAGTAGCTAAATATTCGTTTGTTTTACATGAAACTTGGCACACAACACTATTTGATATATCATATTGTGTTGAAATGGTTAAAAATGATAATCATTTTCATATGATAGAAATTACGTGTTAAGTTGCGATTTTATGCGTTTTTAAGCTTTTTTGGCACTTTCGTGCATAAAGTAGCTCAAACTTGGTTTGTTTTGCACTGGCGCACAACAATATATCGCATATATTATTATGTTGAGGTGGTTAGAATTGAAAATCATAGTCATATGCTAGATATTACGTGTTAAATTGCAATTTTATGTGTTTTTAAGCTTTTTTGGCACTTTTGCGCATAAAATAGCTCAAACTTGGTTTGTTTTGCACGAAACTGGGCGCACAACACTATTTCGCATATATTATTGTGTTGAAGTGGTTAGAGTTGATAATCATAGTCATATGCAAGAAATTACGTGTTAAGTTGCGATTTTATGTGTTTTTAAACCTTTTTGGCACTTTCACGCATAAACTAGCTCAAAAATGGTTTGTTCTGCACGAATCTTGGCACACATCACAATTTGGTATATATTATTGTGTTGAGGTGGTTAGAATTGTAAATCATAGTCATATGCTAGAAATTAAGTGTTAAGTTGCGATTTTATGCGTTTTAAGCTTTTTTGGCACTTTTGCGCATAAAGTAGCTCAAACTTGGTTTGTTTTGCACGAAACTTGGCGCACAACACTATTTGGTATAATTATTGTGTTTAAGTGGTTCGAATTGAAATTCATACTCATATGATAGAAATTACATGTTAAGTTGCGATTTTATGCGTTTTTAAGCTTTTTTGGCACTTTCGTGCATAAAGTAGCTCAAACTTTGTTTGTTTTGCACGAATCTTGGCACACAACTTTATTTGGTATATATTATTGTGTTGAAGTGGTTAGAATTGAAAATCATAGTCATATGCTAGAAATTACATGTTAAGTTGCGATTTTATTCGTTTTCAAGCTTTTTGGCACTTTCGCGCATAATGTAGCTCGAACTTGGTTTGTTTTGCACGAAACATGACGCACAACACTATTTGGTATATATTATTGTGTTTAAGAGGTTAGATTTGTATATCATAGACATATGATAGAAATTACGTGTTAAGTTGCACTTTTATGCGTTTTTAAGCTTCTTTGGTACTTTCACGCATAAAGTAGCTAAATATTCGTTTGTTTTAAATGAAACTTGGCACACAAGACTATTTGATATATAATATTGTGTTGAAATGGTTAGAATGGATAATCATATTCATAAGATAGAAATTACGTGTTAAGTTGCGATTTTATGCGTTTTTAAGCTTTTTTTGCACTTTCGTGCATAAAGTAGCTCAAACTTGGTTTGTTTTTCACGAAACTTGGCGCACAAGAAAATTTCGCTTATATTATTGGGTTGAGGTGGTTAGAATTGAAAATCATAGTTATATGCTAGATATTACGTGTTAAGTTATGATTTTATGTGTTTTGAAGCTTTTTTAGCACTTTTGCGCATAAAGTAGCTCAAACTTGGTTTGTTTTGCACGAAACTTGGCGCACAACACTATTTCGCAAATATTATTGTTTTGAAGTGGTTAGAGTTGATAATCATAGTCATATGCTAGAAATTACGTGTTAAGTTGCGATTTTATGTGTTTTTAAACCTTTTTGGCACTTTCACACATAAAGTAGCTCAAACATGGTTTGTTCTGCACGAATCTTGGCACACATCACTATTTGGTATTTATTATTGTGTTGAGGTGGTTAGAATTGTAAATCATAGTCATATGCTAGAAATTAAGTGTTAAGTTGCGATTTTATGCGTTTTAAGCTTTTTTGGCACTTTCGCGCATAAAGTAGCTCAAACTTGGTTTGTTTTGCACGAAACTTGGCGCACAACACTATTTCGTATAATTATTGTGTTTAAGTGGTTCGAATTGAAATTCATACTCATATGATAGAAATTATATGTTAAGTTGCGATTTTATGCGTTTTTAAGCTTTTTTGGCACTTTCGTGCATAAAGTAGCTCAAACTTTGTTTGTTTTGCACGAATCTTGGCACACAACGCTATTTGGTATATATTATTGTGTTGAAGTGGTTAGAATTGAAAATCATAGTCATATGCTAGAAATTACATGTTAAGTTGCGATTTTATTCGTTTTCAAGCTTTTTGGCACTTTCGCGCATAATGTAGCTCGAACTTGGTTTGTTTTGCACGAAACATGACGCACAACACTATTTGGTATATATTATTGTGTTTAAGAGGTTAGATTTGTATATCATAGACATATGATAGAAATTACGTGTTAAGTTGCACTTTTATGCGTTTTTAAGCTTCTTTGGTACTTTCACGCATAAAGTAGCTAAATATTCGTTTGTTTTAAATGAAACTTGGCACACAAGACTATTTGATATATAATATTGTGTTGAAATGGTTAGAATGGATAATCATATTCATAAGATAGAAATTACGTGTTAAGTTGCGATTTTATGCGTTTTTAAGCTTTTTTTGCACTTTCGTGCATAAAGTAGCTCAAACTTGGTTTGTTTTGCACGAAACTTGGCGCACAACACTATTTCGCAAATATTATTGTTTTGAAGTGGTTAGAGTTGATAATCATAGTCATATGCTACAAATTACGTGTTAAGTTGCGATTTTATGTGTTTTTAAACCTTTTTGGCACTTTCACACATAAAGTAGCTCAAACATGGTTTGTTCTGCACGAATCTTGGCACACATCACTATTTGGTATTTATTATTGTGTTGAGGTGGTTAGAATTGTAAATCATAGTCATATGCTAGAAATTAAGTGTTAAGTTGCGATTTTATGCGTTTTAAGCTTTTTTGGCACTTTCGCGCATAAAGTAGCTCAAACTTGGTTTGTTTTGCACGAAACTTGGCGCACAACACTATTTGGTATAATTATTGTGTTTAAGTGGTTCGAATTGAAATTCATACTCATATGATAGAAATTACATGTTAAGTTGCGATTTTATGCGTTTTTAAGCTTTTTTGGCACTTTCGTGCATAAAGTAGCTCAAACTTTGTTTGTTTTGCACGAATCTTGGCACACAACGCTATTTGGTATATATTATTGTGTTGAAGTGGTTAGAATTGAAAATCATAGTCATATGCTAGAAATTACATGTTAAGTTGCGATTTTATTCGTTTTCAAGCTTTTTGGCACTTTCGCGCATAATGTAGCTCGAACTTGGTTTGTTTTGCACGAAACATGACGCACAACACTATTTGGTATATATTATTGTGTTTAAGAGGTTAGATTTGTATATCATAGACATATGATAGAAATTACGTGTTAAGTTGCACTTTTATGCGTTTTTAAGCTTCTTTGGTACTTTCACGCATAAAGTAGCTAAATATTCGTTTGTTTTAAATGAAACTTGGCACACAAGACTATTTGATATATAATATTGTGTTGAAATGGTTAGAATGGATAATCATATTCATAAGATAGAAATTACGTGTTAAGTTGCGATTTTATGCGTTTTTAAGCTTTTTTTGCACTTTCGTGCATAAAGTAGCTCAAACTTGGTTTGTTTTTCACGAAACTTGGCGCACAAGAAAATTTCGCTTATATTATTGGGTTGAGGTGGTTAGAATTGAAAATCATAGTTATATGCTAGATATTACGTGTTAAGTTATGATTTTATGTGTTTTGAAGCTTTTTTAGCACTTTTGCGCATAAAGTAGCTCAAACTTGGTTTGTTTTGCACGAAACTTGGCGCACAACACTATTTCGCAAATATTATTGTTTTGAAGTGGTTAGAGTTGATAATCATAGTCATATGCTAGAAATTACGTGTTAAGTTGCGATTTTATGTGTTTTTAAACCTTTTTGGCACTTTCACACATAAAGTAGCTCAAACATGGTTTGTTCTGCACGAATCTTGGCACACATCACTATTTGGTATTTATTATTGTGTTGAGGTGGTTAGAATTGTAAATCATAGTCATATGCTAGAAATTAAGTGTTAAGTTGCGATTTTATGCGTTTTAAGCTTTTTTGGCACTTTCGCGCATAAAGTAGCTCAAACTTGGTTTGTTTTGCACGAAACTTGGCGCACAACACTATTTCGTATAATTATTGTGTTTAAGTGGTTCGAATTGAAATTCATACTCATATGATAGAAATTATATGTTAAGTTGCGATTTTATGCGTTTTTAAGCTTTTTTGGCACTTTCGTGCATAAAGTAGCTCAAACTTTGTTTGTTTTGCACGAATCTTGGCACACAACGCTATTTGGTATATATTATTGTGTTGAAGTGGTTAGAATTGAAAATCATAGTCATATGCTAGAAATTACATGTTAAGTTGCGATTTTATTCGTTTTCAAGCTTTTTGGCACTTTCGCGCATAATGTAGCTCGAACTTGGTTTGTTTTGCACGAAACATGACGCACAACACTATTTGGTATATATTATTGTGTTTAAGAGGTTAGATTTGTATATCATAGACATATGATAGAAATTACGTGTTAAGTTGCACTTTTATGCGTTTTTAAGCTTCTTTGGTACTTTCACGCATAAAGTAGCTAAATATTCGTTTGTTTTAAATGAAACTTGGCACACAAGACTATTTGATATATAATATTGTGTTGAAATGGTTAGAATGGATAATCATATTCATAAGATAGAAATTACGTGTTAAGTTGCGATTTTATGCGTTTTTAAGCTTTTTTTGCACTTTCGTGCATAAAGTAGCTCAAACTTGGTTTGTTTTGCACGAAACTTGGCGCACAACACTATTTCGCAAATATTATTGTTTTGAAGTGGTTAGAGTTGATAATCATAGTCATATGCTACAAATTACGTGTTAAGTTGCGATTTTATGTGTTTTTAAACCTTTTTGGCACTTTCACACATAAAGTAGCTCAAACATGGTTTGTTCTGCACGAATCTTGGCACACATCACTATTTGGTATTTATTATTGTGTTGAGGTGGTTAGAATTGTAAATCATAGTCATATGCTAGAAATTAAGTGTTAAGTTGCGATTTTATGCGTTTTAAGCTTTTTTGGCACTTTCGCGCATAAAGTAGCTCAAACTTGGTTTGTTTTGCACGAAACTTGGCGCACAACACTATTTGGTATAATTATTGTGTTTAAGTGGTTCGAATTGAAATTCATACTCATATGATAGAAATTACATGTTAAGTTGCGATTTTATGCGTTTTTAAGCTTTTTTGGCACTTTCGTGCATAAAGTAGCTCAAACTTTGTTTGTTTTGCACGAATCTTGGCACACAACGCTATTTGGTATATATTATTGTGTTGAAGTGGTTAGAATTGAAAATCATAGTCATATGCTAGAAATTACATGTTAAGTTGCGATTTTATTCGTTTTCAAGCTTTTTGGCACTTTCGCGCATAATGTAGCTCGAACTTGGTTTGTTTTGCACGAAACATGACGCACAACACTATTTGGTATATATTATTGTGTTTAAGAGGTTAGATTTGTATATCATAGACATATGATAGAAATTACGTGTTAAGTTGCACTTTTATGCGTTTTTAAGCTTCTTTGGTACTTTCACGCATAAAGTAGCTAAATATTCGTTTGTTTTAAATGAAACTTGGCACACAAGACTATTTGATATATAATATTGTGTTGAAATGGTTAGAATGGATAATCATATTCATAAGATAGAAATTACGTGTTAAGTTGCGATTTTATGCGTTTTTAAGCTTTTTTTGCACTTTCGTGCATAAAGTAGCTCAAACTTGGTTTGTTTTTCACGAAACTTGGCGCACAAGAAAATTTCGCTTATATTATTGGGTTGAGGTGGTTAGAATTGAAAATCATAGTTATATGCTAGATATTACGTGTTAAGTTATGATTTTATGTGTTTTGAAGCTTTTTTAGCACTTTTGCGCATAAAGTAGCTCAAACTTGGTTTGTTTTGCACGAAACTTGGCGCACAACACTATTTCGCAAATATTATTGTTTTGAAGTGGTTAGAGTTGATAATCATAGTCATATGCTAGAAATTACGTGTTAAGTTGCGATTTTATGTGTTTTTAAACCTTTTTGGCACTTTCACACATAAAGTAGCTCAAACATGGTTTGTTCTGCACGAATCTTGGCACACATCACTATTTGGTATTTATTATTGTGTTGAGGTGGTTAGAATTGTAAATCATAGTCATATGCTAGAAATTAAGTGTTAAGTTGCGATTTTATGCGTTTTAAGCTTTTTTGGCACTTTCGCGCATAAAGTAGCTCAAACTTGGTTTGTTTTGCACGAAACTTGGCGCACAACACTATTTCGTATAATTATTGTGTTTAAGTGGTTCGAATTGAAATTCATACTCATATGATAGAAATTATATGTTAAGTTGCGATTTTATGCGTTTTTAAGCTTTTTTGGCACTTTCGTGCATAAAGTAGCTCAAACTTTGTTTGTTTTGCACGAATCTTGGCACACAACGCTATTTGGTATATATTATTGTGTTGAAGTGGTTAGAATTGAAAATCATAGTCATATGCTAGAAATTACATGTTAAGTTGCGATTTTATTCGTTTTCAAGCTTTTTGGCACTTTCGCGCATAATGTAGCTCGAACTTGGTTTGTTTTGCACGAAACATGACGCACAACACTATTTGGTATATATTATTGTGTTTAAGAGGTTAGATTTGTATATCATAGACATATGATAGAAATTACGTGTTAAGTTGCACTTTTATGCGTTTTTAAGATTCTTTGGTACTTTCACGCATAAAGTAGCTAAATATTCGTTTGTTTTAAATGAAACTTGGCACACAAGACTATTTGATATATAATATTGTGTTGAAATGGTTAGAATGGATAATCATATTCATAAGATAGAAATTACGTGTTAAGTTGCGATTTTATGCGTTTTTAAGCTTTTTTTTGCACTTTCGTGCATAAAGTAGCTCAAACTTGGTTTGTTTTGCACGAAACTTGGCGCACAACACTATTTCGCAAATATTATTGTTTTGAAGTGGTTAGAGTTGATAATCATAGTCATATGCTAGAAATTACGTGTTAAGTTGCGATTTTATGTGTTTTTAAACCTTTTTGGCACTTTCACACATAAAGTAGCTCAAACATGGTTTGTTCTGCACGAATCTTGGCACACATCACTATTTGGTATTTATTATTGTGTTGAGGTGGTTAGAATTGTAAATCATAGTCATATGCTAGAAATTAAGTGTTAAGTTGCGATTTTATGCGTTTTAAGCTTTTTTGGCACTTTCGCGCATAAAGTAGCTCAAACTTGGTTTGTTTTGCACGAAACTTGGCGCACAACACTATTTGGTATAATTATTGTGTTTAAGTGGTTCGAATTGAAATTCATACTCATATGATAGAAATTACATGTTAAGTTGCGATTTTATGCGTTTTTAAGCTTTTTTGGCACTTTCGTGCATAAAGTAGCTCAAACTTTGTTTGTTTTGCACGAATCTTGGCACACAACGCTATTTGGTATATATTATTGTGTTGAAGTGGTTAGAATTGAAAATCATAGTCATATGCTAGAAATTACATGTTAAGTTGCGATTTTATTCGTTTTCAAGCTTTTTGGCACTTTCGCGCATAATGTAGCTCGAACTTGGTTTGTTTTGCACGAAACATGACGCACAACACTATTTGGTATATATTATTGTGTTTAAGAGGTTAGATTTGTATATCATAGACATATGATAGAAATTACGTGTTAAGTTGCACTTTTATGCGTTTTTAAGCTTCTTTGGTACTTTCACGCATAAAGTAGCTAAATATTCGTTTGTTTTAAATGAAACTTGGCACACAACACTATTTGATATATAATATTGTGTTGAAATGGTTAGAATGGATAATCATAATCATATGATAGAAATTACGTGTTAAGTTGCGATTTTATGCGTTTTTAAGCTTTTTTTTGCACTTTCGTGCATAAAGTAGCTCAAACTTGGTTTGTTTTTCACGAAACTTGGCGCACAAGAAAATTTCGCTTATATTATTGGGTTGAGGTGGTTAGAATTGAAAATCATAGTTATATGCTAGATATTACGTGTTAAGTTATGATTTTATGTGTTTTGAAGCTTTTTTTTGCACTTTTGCGCATAAAGTAGCTTAAACTTGGTTTGTTTTGCACGAAACTTGGCGCACAACACTATTTCGCAAATATTATTGTTTTGAAGTGGTTAGAGTTGATAATCATAGTCATACGCAAGAAATTACGTGTTAAGTTGCGATTTTATGTGTTTTTAAACCTTTTTGGCACTTTCACACATAAAGTAGCTCAAACATGGTTTGTTCTGCACGAATCTTGGCACACATCACTATTTGGTATATATTATTGTGTTGAGGTGGTTAGAATTGTAAATCATAGTCATATGCTAGAAATTAAGTGTTAAGTTGCGATTTTATGCGTTTTAAGCTTTTTTGGCACTTTCGCGCACAAAGTAGCACAAACTTGGTTTATTTTGCACGAAACTCGGCACACAACACTATTTGGTATAATTATTGTGTTGAAGTGGTTCGAATTGAAATTCATACACATAGGATAGAAATTACGTGTTAAGTTGCGATTTTATGCGTTTTTAAGCTTTTCTGGCACTTTCGTGCATAAAGTAGCTCAAACTTTGTATGTTTTGCACGAATCTTGGCACACAACACTATTTGGTATATATTATTGTGTTGAAGTGGTTAGCATTAAAAATCGTAGTCATATGCTAGAAATTACATGTTAAGTTGCGATTTTATTCGTTTTCATGCTTTTTGGCACTTTCGCGCATAATGTAGCTCGAACTTGGTTTGTTTTGCACGAAACATGATGCACAACACTGTTTGGTATATATTATTGTGTTTAAGAGGTTAGATTTGTATATCATAGACATATGCTAGAAATTACGTGTTAAGTTGCAATTTTATGCGTTTTTGAGCTTCTTTGGTACTTTCACGCATAAAGTAGCTATGTATTCGTTTGTTTTAAATGAAACATGGCACACAACACTATTTGATATATAATATTGTGTTGAAAATGGTGAATTGATAATCATATTCATATGATAGAAATTACGTGTTAAGTTGCGATTTTATGCTTTTTAAAGCTTTTTTGGCACTTTCGTGCATAAAGTAGCTCAAACTTGGTTTGTTTTGCACGAAACTTGGCGCACAATACAATTTCGAATATATTATTGGGTTGAGGTGGTTAGAATTGAAAATCATAGTTATATGCTAGATATTACGTGTTAAGTTATTATTTTATGTGTTTTGAAGCTTTCTTAGCACTTTTGCGCATAAAGTAGCTCAAACTTGGTTTGTTTTGCACGAAACTTGGCGCACAACACTATTTCGCATATATTATTGTTTTGAAGTGGTTAGAGTTGATAATCATAGTCATATGCTAGATATTACGTGTTAAGTTGCGATTTTATCCGTTTTTTAAGCTTTTTTTAGCACTTTCGTGCATAAAGTAGCTCAAACTTTCTTTGTTCTGCATGAATCTTGGCACACAACACTATTTGGTATATATTATTGTGTTAAAGTGGTTAGAATTGAAAATCATTGTCACATGCTAGAAATTACATGTTAAGTTGCGATTTTATTCGTTTTTTATGATTTTTGGCACTTTCGCGCAAAATATAGCTCAAACTTGGTTTGTTTTGCACGAAACATGACAAACAACACTATTTGGTATATATTATTTGTTGAAGAGGTTAGATTTGTATATTATAGACATATGCTAGAAATTACTTGTTAAGTTGCAATTTTATGTGTTTTTAAGCTTCTTTGGCATTTTCACGCATAAAGTAGCTAAAACTTCGTTTTTTTTACACGAAACTTGGCACATAACACTATTTCATATATAATATTATGTTGAAATGGTTAGAATTGATAATCATATTCATATGATAGAAATTACGTGTTAAGTTGCGATTTTATGCGTTTTAAAGCTTTTTTGGCACTTTCGTGCATAAAGTAACTCAAACTTAGTTTGTTTTGCACGAAACTTGGCGCACAAGACTATTTCGCATATATTATTAGGTTGATGTGGTTAGAATTGAAAATCATAGTTATATGCTAGATATTACGTGTTAAGTTATTATTTTATGTGTTTTGAAGCTTTTTTAGCACTTTTGCGCATAAAGTAGCTCAAACTTGGTTTGTTTTGCACGAAACTTGGCGTACAACACTATTTCGCAAATATTATTTTTTTGAAGTGGTTAGAGTTGATAATCATAGTCATATGCTAGAAATTACGTGTTAAGTTGCGATTTTATGTGTTTTTAAACCTTTTTGGCACTTTCACCCATAATTGTGTTGAGGTGGTTATAATTGTAAATCATAGTCATATGCTAGAAATTAAGTGTTAACTTGCGATTTTATGCGTTTTTAAGCTTTTTTGCCACTTTCGCGCATAAAGTAGCTCAAACTTGGTTTGTTTTGCACGAAACTTGGCGCACAACACTATTTGGTATAATTATTGTGTTGAAGTGGTTAAAAATGAAATTCATACTCATATGATAGAAATTACGTGTTAAGTTGCGATTTTATGCGTTTTTAAGCTTTTTTGGCACTTTCGTGCATAAAGTAGCTCAAACTTTGTTTGTTTTGCACGAATCTTGGCACACAACACTATTTGGTATATATTATTGTGTTAAAGTGATTAGAATTGAAAATCATAGTCATATGCTAGAAATTACATGTTAAGTTGCGATTTTATTCGTTTTCATGCTTTTTGGCACTTTCGCGCATAATTTAGCTCGAACTTGGTTTGTTTTGCACGAAACATGACGCACAACACTATTTGGTATATATTATTGTGTTTAAGAGGTTAGATTTGTATATCATAGACATATGCTAGAAATTACGTGTTAAGTTGCAATTTTATACGTTTTTAAGCGTCTTTGGTACTTTCACGCATAAAGTAGCTAAATATTCGTTTGTTTTAAATGACACTTGGCACACAACACTATTTGATATATAATATTGTGTTGAAATTGTTAGAATTGATAATCATATTCATATGATGGAAATTACGTGTTAAGTTGCGATTTTATGCGTTTTTAAGCTTTTTTGGCACTTTCGTGCATAAAGTAGCTCAAATTGGTTTATTTTGCACGAAACTTGGCGTACAAGACTATTTCGCATATATTATTGGGTTGAGGTGGTTAGAATTGAAAATCATACTTATATGCTAGATATTACGTGTTAAGTTATGATTTTATGTGTTTTGAAGCTTGTTTAGCACTTTTGCGCATAAAGTAGCTCAAACTTGGTTTGTTTTGCACGAAACTTGGCGCACAACACTTTTTCGAAAATATTATTGTTTTGAAGTGGTTAGAGTTGATAATCATAGTCATATGCTAGAAATTACGTGTTAAGTTGCGATTTTATTCGTTTTCATGCTTTTTGGTACTTTCGCGTATAATGTAGCTCGAACTTGGTTTGTTTTGCACGAAACATGACGCACAAGATTATTTGATATATATTAATGTGTTTAAGAGGTTAGATTTGTATATCATAGATACATGCTAGAAATTACGTGTTAAGTTGCAATTTTACGCGTTTTTTAGCTTCTTTGGTACATTCACGCATAAAGTAGCTAAATATTCGTTTGTTTTAAATGAAACTTGGCACACAACACTATTTGATATATAATATTGTGTTGAAATGGTTATAATTGATAATAATATTCATATGATAGAAATTACATATTAAGTTGCGATTTTATGCGTTTTTAAGCTTTTTTGGCACTTTCGTGCATAAAGTAGCTCAAACTTGGTTTGTTTTACACGACACTTGGCGCACTAGACTATTTCGCATATATTATTGGGTTGAGGTGGTTGGAAATTAAAATCATAGTTATATGCTAGATATACGTGTTAAGTTATGATTTTATGTGTTTTGAAGCTTTTTTAGCACTTTTGCGCATAAAGTAGCTCAAACTTGGTTTGTTTTGCACGAAACTTGGCGCACAACACTATTCGCAAATATTATTGTTTTGAAGTGGTTAGAGTTGATAATCATAGTCATATGCTAGAAATTACGTGTTCAGTTGTGATTTTATGTGTTTTTAAACCTTTTTGGCACTTTCACGCATAAAGTAGCTCAAACATGGTTTGTTCTGCACGAATCTTGGCATACATCACTATTTGGTATATATATTGTGTTGAGGTGGTTATAATTGTAAATCATCGTCATATGCTAGAAATTAAGTCATAAGTAGCGATTTTATGCGTTTTAAGCTTTTTGGCACTTTCGCGCATAAAGTAGCTCAAACTTGGTTTGTTTTGCACGAAACTTGGCGCACAAAACTATTTGGTATAATTATTGTGTTGAAGTGGTTCTAATTGAAATTCATACTCATATGATAGAAATTACGTGTTAAGTTGCGATTTTATGCGTTTTTAAGCTTTTTTGGCACTTTCGTGCATAAAGTAGCTCAAACTTTGTTTGTTTTGCACGAATCTTGGTAAACAACACTATTTGGTATATATTATTGTGTTGAAGTGGTTAGAATTGAAAATCATAGTCATATTGTACATGTTAAGTTGCGATTTTATTCGTTTTTATGCTTTTTGGTACTTTCGCGCATAATTTAGCTCGAACTTGGTTTGTTTTGCACGAAACATGATGCACAACATTATTTGGTATATATTAATGTGTTTAAGAGTTTATATTTGTTTATCATAGATATATGCTAGAAATTATGTGTTAAGTTGCAATTTTATGCGTTTTTTAAGCTTCTTTGGTACTTTCACGCCTAAAGTGGCTAAATATTCGTTTGTTTTAAATGAAACTTGCCACACAACACTATTTGATATATAATATTGTGTTGAAATGGTTAGAATTGATAATCATATTCATATGATAGAAATTACGTGTTAAGTTGCGATTTTATGCGTTTTAAAGCTTTTTTGGCACTTTCGTGCATAAAGTAACTCAAACTTAGTTTGTTTTGAACGAAACTTGGCGCTCAAGACTATTTCGCATATATTATTGGGTTGAGGTGGTTAGAATTGAAAATCATAGTTATATGCTAGATATTACGTGTTAAGTTATGATTTTATGTGTTTTGAAGCTTTTTTAGCACTTTTGCGCATAAAGTAGCTCAAACTTGGTTTGTTTTGCACGAACTTGGCGCACAACACTATTTCGCAAATATTATTGTTTTGAAGTGGTTAGAGTTGATAATCATAGTCATATGCTAGAAATTACGTGTTAAGTTTTACGCTTTTTTGGCACTTTCGCGCATAAAGTAGACTTGGTTTGTTTTGCACGAAACTTGGCGCCCAACACTATTTGGTATAATTATTGTGTTGAAGTGGTTCTAATTGAAATTCATACTCATATGATAGAAATTATGTGTTAAGTTGCGATTTTATGCGTTTTTGTGCTTTTTTGGCACTTTCGTGCATAAAGTAGCTCAAACTTTGTTTGTTTTGCACGAATCTTGGCACACAACACTATTTGGTATATATTATTGTGTTGAAGTGGTTAGAATTGAAAATCATATTCATATGCTAGAAATTACATTTATGTTGCGATTTTATTCGTTTTCATGCTTTTTTGCACTTTTGCGCATAATGTAGCTAGAACTTGGTTTGTTTTGCACAAATCATAACGCACAA
>NC_080062.1:12372618-12393899 GCF_026212465.1 Amaranthus tricolor | reverse complement strand
TGAAGTGGTTAGAATTGAAAATCATAGTCATATGCTAGAAATTACATGTTAACTTGCCGATTTTATTCGTTTTTATGCTTTTTGGCACTTTTGCGCATAATGTAGGTCAAACTTGGTTTGTTTTGCACGAAACATGACACACAACACTATTTGGTATATATTATTGTGTTGAAGAGGTTAGATTTGTATATTAAAGACATATGCTAGAAATTACGTGTTAAGTTGCAATTTTATGTGTTTTTAAGCTTCTTTGGCACTTTCACGCATAAAGTAGCTAAACCTTCGTTTGTTTTAAACGAAACTTGGCGCACAACACTATTTGATATATAACATTGTGTTGAAATGGTTAGAATTGATAATCATAGTCATATGATTGAAATTACGTGTTAAGTTGTGATTTTATGCGTTTTTAAGCTTTTTTGGCACTTTCTTGCATAAAGTAGCTCATACTTGGTTTGTTTTGCACAAAACTTGGCGCACAACAGTATTTCGCATATATTATTGTGTTGAAGTGGTTATAATTGAAAATTATAGTCATATGCTAGATATTACGTGCTAAGTTGCGATTTTATGCGTTTTAAGCTTTTTTGGCACTTTCGCGCATAAAGTAGTTCAAACTTGGTTTGTTTTGCACGAAACTTGGCACACAACATTATTTGGTATATATTATGATGTTGAAGTGGTTAGAGTTGAAAATCATAGTCATATCCTAGATACTACGTGTTAAGTTGCGATTTTATGCGTTTTTAAACTTTTTTGGCACTTTTGCGCATAAAGTAGCTCAAACTTGGTTTGTTTTGCACGAAACTTTGCGCACAACACTATTTCGCATATATTATTGTGTTTGAAGTGGTTAGAGTTGATAATCATAGTCATATGCTAGATATTATGTGTTAAGTTGCGATTTTATGCGTTTTTAAACCTTTTTGGCACTTTCACGCATAAATTAGCTCAAACATTGTTTGTTCTACACGAATCTTGGCACACATCACTATTTGGTATATATTATCGTGTTGAGGTGGTTAGAATTTTAAATCATAGTCATATGCTAGAAATTAATTGTTAATTTGCGATTTAATGCGTTTTAAGCTTTTTTGGCCCTTTCGCGCATAAAGTAGCTCAAACTTGGTTTGTTTTGCACGAAACTTGGCGCATAACACTATTTGGTATAATTATTGTGTTGAAGTGGTTAGAATTGAAAATCATACTCATATGATAGAAATTACGTGTTAAGTTGCGATTTTATGCGTTTTTAAGTTTTTTTTGGCACTTTCGTGCATAAAGTGCTCAAACTTTGTTTGTTCTTCATGAATCTTGGCACACAACACTATTTGGTATATATTATTGTGTTGAAGTGGTTAGAATTGAAAATCATAGTCATATGCTAGAAATTACATGTTAACTTGCGATTTTATTCGTTTTTATGCTTTTTGGCACTTTTGCGCATAATGTAGCTCAAACTTGGTTTGTTTTGCACGAAACATGACACACAACACTATTTGGTATATATTATTGTGTTGAAGAGGTTAGATTTGTATATTAAAGACATATGCTAGAAATTACGTGTTAAGTTGCAATTTTATGTGTTTTTAAGCTTCTTTGGCACTTTCACCGCATAAAGTAGCTAAAACTTTGTTTGTTTTACACGAAACATGGTGCACAACACTATTTGATATATAACATTGTGTTGAAATGGTTAGAATTGATAATCATAGTCATATGATTGAAATTACGTGTTAAGTGTGATTTTATGCGTTTTTAAGCTTTTTTGGCACTTTCTTGCATAAAGTAGCTCAAACTTGGTTTGTTTTGCACAAAACTCAGCGCACAACAGTATTTCGCATATATTATTGTGTTGAAGTGGTTAGAATTGAAAATTATAGTCATATGCTAGATATTACGTGCTAAGTTGTGATTTTATGCGTTTTTAAGCTTTTTTGGCACTTTCGAGCATAAAGTAGTTCAAACTTGGTTTGTTTTGCACGAAACTTGGCACACAACATTATTTGGTATATATTATGGTGTTGAAGTGGTTAGAGTTTAAAATCATAGTCATATGCTAGATACTACGTGTTAAGTTGCGATTTTATGCGTTTTTAAGCTTTTTTGGCACTTTTGCGCATAAAGTAGCTCAAACTTGGTTTGTTTTGCACGAAACTTTGCGCACAACACTATTTCGCATATATTATTGTGTTGAAGTGGTTAGAGTTGATAATCATAGTCATATGGTAGATATTACGTGTTAAGTTGCGATTTTATGCGTTTTTAAACCTTTTTGACACTTTCACGCATAAATTAGCTCAAACATTGTTTGTTCTACACGAATCTTGGCACACATCACTATTTGGTATATATTATTGTGTTGAGGTGGTTAGAATTGTAAATCATAGTCATATGCTAGAAATTAATTGTTAATTTGCGATTTTATGCATTTTAAGCTTTTTTGGCACTTTCGCGCATAAAGTAGCTCAAACTTGGTTTGTTTTGCACGAAACTTGGCGCATAACACTATTTGGTATAATTATTCTGTTGAAGTGGTTAGAATTGAAAATCATACTCATATGATAGAAATTACGTGTTAAGTTGCGATTTTATGCGTTTTTAAGTTTTTTTGGCACTTTCGTGCATAAAGTAGCTCAAACTTTGTTTGTTCTCCACGAATCTTGGCACACAACACTATTTGGTATATATTATTGTGTTGAAGTGTGTAGAATTGAAAATCATAGTCATATGCTAGAAATTACATGTTAACTTGCGATTTTATTCGTTTTTATGCTTTTTGGCACTTTCGCGCATAATGTAGCTCAAACTTGGTTTGTTTTGCACGAAACATGACACACAGCACTATTTGGTATATATTGAAGAGGTTAGATTTGTATATTAAAGACATATGCTAGAAAATACGTTTTAAGTTGCAATTTTATGTGTTTTTAAGCTTCTTTGGCACTTTCACGCATAAAGTAGCTAAACCTTCGTTTATTTTACATAGGGGTGTCAAACAGGTCGGGTTGGGTCGTTTTCAGGTTCGGGTCATATATAAATGGGTCAACAGACCCTTGACCTGAACCTGACCCATTTAATTAAATGGGTCAAAAATTGAAACCCCGACCTGATCTGTTGCAGGTCGGGTCAACCTGCTAATGACCCATTTAACCTGCTTTTTTTTTCAGTTCATTGAACCCATATAATTCAAGTCATTTGACCCATTTGACCCATTTGACCTAAAAATTACAAATATTACAATATTACAATATTACAAAATTACAACATAAAAACTAATTTATTGGCTAACACTGTAAAACATTACAAGCTTCATCCATTAATGGAACACAGTAAACATACTTTCATCCATTAATGGAGTTGAAAATCGAACACAGTACAAGCTTGAATTGAAGATCAGGAAGATTGAACTGAAAAATCTGAAAAATCAGAAAAATCGAACACAATCCAAATCAGAACAAATCGATCAAAAAACTTACACATCAAAATCAAAATTGGGTCAGAAAACAAGAAAAAATAGAGTAAATAAAGAAAAAATGGAGTAAAATCAAAATCAAAACAGAAAATATTACCAGTTTAGTAAAAACAAAATCTAAATCAACACAGTATTAACACGGATTACACAAAGATTACAGTAAAATAAAAATCGATGAAGCAACAAGCCTAGAAAATGAAATAGAAAATATGAATCTTGCAAAACATAAAGAAAAATGGAGTAAATATAACACAAACAGAAAAATCGATAAAATCGAAAAAAATCGAAAAAAATTGATAAAAATGAAACAGAAAAATGAAATAAAAAACAAGATGCAAATTACCAGTTTAGTAAAAATGAAACCACAACAAATTCGAAAAGATCGAACCCTAAATAACACAAACACGAACCAAATTATTATGAAGAATTAAAGAGAGAAAATCAGTTCCAGCAATCAGCAATGAACATCAAAATCAAACACAAAAAAATCGAACACAATCCAAATCTAAAAAAATAAAATCGATAAAAAAAAACAGAAAAATCGGACTTACCTTGGTGCCGCAGAGAAGATGAAGGAGAAGAGAAGAATGTGTAGGAGGCCGTAGGTCGCAGTCTCGCAGAGAAGATGAAGGTGTAGTGTAGGCGAGAAGAGGAAGGAGAGGAGAAGAGGAAGTGAGGAGGAGGCGGCAGCAGGAAACAAACAAATGTTTAGTTTAGCCGTTTAGGGTTTTATCTGATTTCAATTTCAATGCCTTGCTGGCAGGCTGCTCGCTGGATTGATAAATGGGTTATTTTAAATATTACTTTTAAATATTAAGTCATTTAAAAATTAAAATTTTCAATGGGTTAATAAATGGGTTAAATATTGGTCGACCTGACCTGATTGACCCATTTAATAAATGGGTTTAAACAGGTTTTTTTCGGGTTTAAATATTCAACCTGAACCTAACCCATTTAATAAACAGATCAGGTCGGGTTGCCCCTTTTAAATAAATAGGTCAAAAATCTAAACCCAACCCGCTAATTTCGGGTCGGTTTCAGATCAGGTTAGCAAGTCGGGTCAGCTTTTGCCAGCCCTAGTTTTTACACGAAACTTGGCGCACAACACTATTTGATATATAACATTGTGTTGAAATGGTTAGAATTGATAATCATAGTCATATGATTGAAATTACGTGTTAAGTTGTGATTTTATGCGTTTTTAAGCTTTTTTGGCACTTTCTTGCATAAAGTAGCTCAAACTTGGTTTGTTTTGCACAAAACTTGGCGCACAACAGTATGTCGCTTATATTAATGTGTTGAAGTGGTTAGAATTGAAAATTATAGTCATATGCTAGATATTACGTGCTAAGTTGCGATTTTAAGGCGTTTTTAAGCTTTTTTGGCACTTTCGCGCATAAAAGTAGTTCAAACATGGTTTGTTTTGCACGAAACTTGGCACATATTTGGTATATATTATGATGTTGAAGTGGTTAGAGTTGAAAATCATAGTCATATGCTAGATACTACGTGTTAAGTTGCGATTTTATGCGTTTTTAAGCTTTTTTTTGGCACTTTTGCGCATAAAGTAGCTCAAACTTGGTTTGTTTTGCACGAAACTTTGCGCACAACACTATTTCGCATATATTATTGTGTTGAAGTGGTTAGAGTTGATAATCATAGTCATATGCTAGATATTATGTGTTAAGTTGCGATTTTATGCGTTTTTAAACCTTTTTTGGCACTTTCACGCATAAATTAGCTCAAACATTGTTTGTTCTACACGAATCTTGGCACACATCACTATTTGGTATATATTATCGTGTTGAGGTGGTTAGAATTGTAAATCATAGTCATATGCTAGAAATTAATTGTTAATTTGCGATTTTATGCGTTTTAAGCTTTTTTGGCCCTTTCGCGCATAAAGTAGCTCAAACTTGGTTTGTTTTGCACGAAACTTGGCGCATAACACTATTTGGTATAATTATTGTGTTAAAGTGTTTAGAATTGAAAATCATACTCATATGATAGAAATTACGTGTTAAGTTGCGATTTTATGCGTTTTTAAGTTTTTTTTGGCACGAATCTTAGACATATGGTATATTATTGTGTTGAAGTGGTTAGAATTGGAAAATCATAGACATATGCTAGAAATTACATGTTAACTTGCGATTTTATTCGTTTTTATGCTTTTTGGCACTTTTGCGCATAATGTAGCTCAAACTTGGTTTGTTTTGCACGAACATGACACACAACACTATTTGGTATATATTATTGTGTTGAAGAGGTTAGATTTGGTATATTAAAGACATATGCTAGAAATTACGTGTTAAGTTGCAATTTTATGTGTTTTTAAGCTTCTTTGGCACTTTCACGCATAAAGTAGCTAAAACTTCGTTTGTTTTACACGAAACTTGGCGCTTAACACTATTTGATATATAACATTGTGTTGAAATGGTTTGAATTGGTAATCATAGTCATATGATTGAAATTACGTGTTAAGTTGTGATTTTATGCGTTTTTAAGCTTTTTTGGCACTTTCTTGCATAAAGTAGCTCAAACTTGGTTTGTTTTGCACAAAACATGGCGCACAACAGTATTTCGCATATATTATTGTGTTGAAGTGGTTAGAATTGAAAATTATAGTCATATGCTAGATATTACGTGCTAAGTTGCGATTTTATGCGTTTTTAAGCTTTTTTGGCACTTTCGCGCATAAAGTAGTTCAAACTTGGTTTGTTTTACACGAAACTTGGCACACAACATTATTTGGTATATATTATGGTGTTGAAGTGGTTAGAGTTGAAAATCATAGTCATATGCTAGATACTACGTGTTATGTTGCGATTTTATGCGTTTTAAAACCTTTTTGGCACTTTCACGCATAAATTAGCTCAAACATTGTTTGATCTACACGAATCTTGGCACACATCACTATTTGGTATATATTATTGTGTTGAGGTGGTTAGAATTGTAAATCATAGTCATATGCTAGAAATTAATTGTTAATTTGCGATTTTATGCGTTTTAAGCTTTTTTGGCCCTTTCGCGCATAAAGTAAACTTTGTTTGTTTTGCACGAAACTTGTCGCATAACACTATTTGGTATAATTATTGTGTTGAAGTAGTCAGAATTGAAAATTATACTCATATGATAGAAATTACGTGTTAAGTTATGATTTTATGCGTTTTTAATTTTTTTTGGCACTTTCGTGCATAAAGTAGCTCAAACTTTGTTTGTTCTTCGCGAATCTTGGCACACAACACTATTTGGTATATATTATTTTGTTGAAGTGGTTAGAATTGAAAATCATAGTCATATGCTAGAAATTACATGTTAACTTGCGATTTTATTCGTTTTTATGCTTTTTGGCACTTTCGCGCATAATGTTGCTCAAACTTGGTTTGTTTTGCACGAAACATGACACACAACACTATTTGGTATATATTATTGTGTTGAAGAGGTTAGATTTGTATATTAAAGACATATGCTAGAAATTACGTGTTAAGTTTCAATTTTATGTGTTTTTAAGCTTCTTTGGCACTTTCACGCATAAAGAAGCTAAAACTTCGTTTGTTTTACACGAAACTTGGCGCACAACACTATTTGATATATAACATTGTGTTGAAATGGTTAGAATTTATAATCATAGTCATATGATTGAAATTACGTGTTACGTTCCGATTTTATGCGTTTTAAAGTTTTTTTGGCATTTTCGTGAATAAAGTAGCTCAAACTTTGTTTGTTCTTCACGAATCATGGCACACAACACTATTTGGAATATATTATTGTGTTGAAGTGGTGAGAATTGAAAATTATAGTCATATGCTAGATATTACGTGCTAATTTGCGATTTTGTGCGTTTTTAAGCTTTTTTGGCACTTTCGCGCATAAAGTAGTTCAAACTTGGTTTGTTTTGCACAAAATTTGGCGCACAACAGTATTTCGCATATATTATTGTATTGAAGTGGTTACAATTGAAAATTATAGTCATATGCTAGATATTACGTGCTAAGTTGAGATTTTATGCGTTGTTAAGCTTTTTTGGCACTTTCGCGCATAAAGTAGTTCAAACTTGGTTTGTTTTGCACGAAACTTGGCACACAACATTATTTGGTATATATTATGGTGTTGAAGTGGTTAGAGTTGAAAATCATAGTCATATGCTAAATACTACGTGTTAAGTTGCGATTTTATTCGTTTTAAAGCTTTTTTGGCACTTTTGCGCATAAAGTAGCTCAAACTTGGTTTGTTTTGCACGAAACTTTGCGCACAACACTATTTCGCATATTTTATTGTGTTGAAGTGGTTAGAGTTGATAATCATTGTCATATGCTTGATATTACGTGCTAAGTTGCGATTTTATGCGTTTTTAAACCTCTTTGACACTTTCACGCATAAATTAGCTCAAACATTGTTTGTTCTACACGAATCTTGGCACACATCACTATTTGGTATATATTATTGTGTTGAGGTGGTTAGATTGTAAATCATAGTCATATGCTAGAAATTAATTGTTAATTTGCGATTTTATGCGTTTTAAGCTTTTTTGGCACTTTCGCGCATAAAGTAGCTCAAACTTGGTTTGTTTTGCACGAAACTTGGCGCATAACACTATTTGGTATAATTATTTTGTTCAAGTGGTTAGAATTGAAAATCATACTCATATGATAGAAATTACGTGTTAAGTTGCGATTTTATGCGTTTTTAAGTTTTTTTGGCACTTTCGTGCATAAAGTAGCTCAAACTTTGTTTGTTCTTCACGAATCTTGGCACACAACACTATTTGGTATATATTATTGTGTTGAAGTGGATAGAATTGAATATCATAGTCATATGTTAGAAATTACATGTTAACTTGCGATTTTATTCGTTTTTATGCTTTTTGGCACTTTCGCGCATAATGTAGCTCAAACTTGGTTTGTTTTGCACGAAACATATCACACAACACTATTTGGTATATATTATTGTTTTGAAGAGGTTAGATTTGTATATTCAAGACATATGCTAGAAATTATGTGTTAAGTTGCAATTTTTTGTGTTTTTAAGCTTCTTTGGCACTTTCACGCATAAAGTAGCTAAAACTTCGTTTGTTTTACACGAAACTTAGCACACAACACTATTTGATATATAACATTGTGTTGAAATGGTTAGAATTGATAATCATAGTCATATGATTGAAATTACGTGTTAAGTTGTGATTTTATGCGTTATTAACCTTTTTTGGCACTTTCTTGCATAAAGTAGCTCAAACTTTGTTTGTTTTGCACAAAACTTGGCGCACAACAGTATTTCGCATATATTATTGTGTTGAAGTGGTTAGAATTGAAAATTATTGTCATATGCTAGATATTACGTGCTAAGTTGCGATTTTATGCGTTTTTAAGATTTTTTGGCACTTTCGCGCATAAAGTAGTTCAAACTTGGTTTGTTTTGCACGAAACTTGGCACACAACATTATTTGGTATATATTATGGTGTTGAAGTGGTTAGAGTCGAAAATCATAGTCATATGCTAGATACTACGTGTTAAGTTGCGATTTTATGCGTTTTTAAGCTTTTTTGGCACTTTTGCGCATAAAGTAGCTCAAACTTGGTTTGTTCTTCACGAATCTTTGCACACAACACTATTTGGTATATATTATTGTGTTGAAGTGGATAGAATTGAATATCATAGTCATATGTTAGAAATTACATGTTAACTTGCGATTTTATTCGTTTTTATGCTTTTTGGCACTTTCGCGCATAATGTAGCTCAAACTTGGTTTGTTTTGCACGAAACATATCACACAACACTATTTGGTATATATTATTGTTTTGAAGAGGTTAGATTTGTATATTCAAGACATATGCTAGAAATTATGTGTTAAGTTGCAATTTTTTGTGTTTTTAAGCTTCTTTGGCACTTTCACGCATAAAGTAGCTAAAACTTCGTTTGTTTTACACGAAACTTGGCACACAACACTATTTGATATATAACATTGTGTTGAAATGGTTAGAATTGATAATCATAGTCATATGATTGAAATTACGTGTTAAGTTGTGATTTTATGCGTTATTAACCTTTTTTGGCACTTTCTTGCATAAAGTAGCTCAAACTTGGTTTGTTTTGCACAAAACTTGGCGCACAACAGTATTTCGCATATATTATTGTGTTGAAGTGGTTAGAATTGAAAATTATTGTCATATGCTAGATATTACGTGCTAAGTTGCGATTTTATGCGTTTTTAAGATTTTTTGGCACTTTCGCGCATAAAGTAGTTCAAACTTGGTTTGTTTTGCACGAAACTTGGCACACAACATTATTTGGTATATATTATGGTGTTGAAGTGGTTAGAGTCGAAAATCATAGTCATATGCTAGATACTACGTGTTAAGTTGCGATTTTATGCGTTTTTAAGCTTTTTTGGCACTTTTGCGCATAAAGTAGCTCAAACTTGGTTTGTTCTTCACGAATCTTTGCACACAACACTATTTGGTATATATTATTGTGTTGAAGTGGATAGAATTGAATATCATAGTCATATGTTAGAAATTACATGTTAACTTGCGATTTTATTCGTTTTTGTGCTTTTTGGCACTTTCGCGCATAATGTAGCTCAAACTTGGTTTGTTTTGCACGAAACATATCACACAACACTATTTGGTATATATTATTGTTTTGAAGAGGTTAGATTTGTATATTCAAGACATATGCTAGAAATTATGTGTTAAGTTGCAATTTTTTGTGTTTTTAAGCTTCTTTGGCACTTTCACGCATAAAGTAGCTAAAACTTCGTTTGTTTTACACGAAACTTGGCACACAACACTATTTGATATATAACATTGTGTTGAAATGGTTAGAATTGATAATCATAGTCATATGATTGAAATTACGTGTTAAGTTGTGATTTTATGCGTTATTAACCTTTTTTGGCACTTTCTTGCATAAAGTAGCTCAAACTTGGTTTGTTTTGCACAAAACTTGGCGCACAACAGTATTTCGCATATATTATTGTGTTGAAGTGGTTAGAATTGAAAATTATTGTCATATGCTAGATATTACGTGCTAAGTTGCGATTTTATGCGTTTTTAAGATTTTTTGGCACTTTCGCGCATAAAGTAGTTCAAACTTGGTTTGTTTTGCACGAAACTTGGCACACAACATTATTTGGTATATATTATGGTGTTGAAGTGGTTAGAGTCGAAAATCATAGTCATATGCTAGATACTACGTGTTAAGTTGCGATTTTATGCGTTTTTAAGCTTTTTTGGCACTTTTGCGCATAAAGTAGCTCAAACTTGGTTTGTTCTTCACGAATCTTTGCACACAACACTATTTGGTATATATTATTGTGTTGAAGTGGATAGAATTGAATATCATAGTCATATGTTAGAAATTACATGTTAACTTGCGATTTTATTCGTTTTTGTGCTTTTTGGCACTTTCGCGCATAATGTAGCTCAAACTTGGTTTGTTTTGCACGAAACATATCACACAACACTATTTGGTATATATTATTGTTTTGAAGAGGTTAGATTTGTATATTCAAGACATATGCTAGAAATTATGTGTTAAGTTGCAATTTTTTGTGTTTTTAAGCTTCTTTGGCACTTTCACGCATAAAGTAGCTAAAACTTCGTTTGTTTTACACAAAACTTGGCACACAACACTATTTGATATATAACATTGTGTTGAAATGGTTAGAATTGATAATCATAGTCATATGATTGAAATTACGTGTTAAGTTGTGATTTTATGCGTTATTAACCTTTTTTGGCACTTTCTTGCATAAAGTAGCTCAAACTTGGTTTGTTTTGCACAAAACTTGGCGCACAACAGTATTTCGCATATATTATTGTGTTGAAGTGGTTAGAATTGAAAATTATTGTCATATGCTAGATATTACGTGCTAAGTTGCGATTTTATGCGTTTAAGATTTTTTGGCACTTTCGCGCATAAAGTAGTTCAAACTTGGTTTGTTTTGCACGAAACTTGGCACACAACATTATTTGGTATATATTATGGTGTTGAAGTGGTTAGAGTCGAAAATCATAGTCATATGCTAGATACTACGTGTTAAGTTGCGATTTTATGCGTTTTTAAGCTTTTTTGGCACTTTTGCGCATAAAGTAGCTCAAACTTGGTTTGTTCTTCACGAATCTTTGCACACAACACTATTTGGTATATATTATTGTGTTGAAGTGGATAGATTTGAATATCATAGTCATATGTTAGAAATTACATGTTAACTTGCGATTTTATTCGTTTTTGTGCTTTTTGGCACTTTCGCGCATAATGTAGCTCAAACTTGGTTTGTTTTGCACGAAACATATCACACAACACTATTTGGTATATATTATTGTTTTGAAGAGGTTAGATTTGTATATTCAAGACATATGCTAGAAATTATGTGTTAAGTTGCAATTTTTTGTGTTTTTAAGCTTCTTTGGCACTTTCACGCATAAAGTAGCTAAAACTTCGTTTGTTTTACACGAAACTTGGCACACAACACTATTTGATATATAACATTGTGTTGAAATGGTTAGAATTGATAATCATAGTCATATGATTGAAATTACGTGTTAAGTTGTGATTTTATGCGTTATTAACCTTTTTTGGCACTTTCTTGCATAAAGTAGCTCAAACTTGGTTTGTTTTGCACAAAACTTGGCGCACAACAGTATTTCGCATATATTATTGTGTTGAAGTGGTTAGAATTGAAAATTATTGTCATATGCTAGATATTACGTGCTAAGTTGCGATTTTATGCGTTTTTAAGATTTTTTGGCACTTTCGCGCATAAAGTAGTTCAAACTTGGTTTGTTTTGCACGAAACTTGGCACACAACATTATTTGGTATATATTATGGTGTTGAAGTGGTTAGAGTCGAAAATCATAGTCATATGCTAGATACTACGTGTTAAGTTGCGATTTTATGCGTTTTTAAGCTTTTTTGGCACTTTTGCGCATAAAGTAGCTCAAACTTGGTTTGTTCTTCACGAATCTTTGCACACAACACTATTTGGTATATATTATTGTGTTGAAGTGGATAGAATTGAATATCATAGTCATATGTTAGAAATTACATGTTAACTTGCGATTTTATTCGTTTTTATGCTTTTTGGCACTTTCGCGCATAATGTAGCTCAAACTTGGTTTGTTTTGCACGAAACATATCACACAACACTATTTGGTATATATTATTGTTTTGAAGAGGTTAGATTTGTATATTCAAGACATATGCTAGAAATTATGTGTTAAGTTGCAATTTTTTGTGTTTTTAAGCTTCTTTGGCACTTTCACGCATAAAGTAGCTAAAACTTCGTTTGTTTTACACGAAACTTGGCACACAACACTATTTGATATATAACATTGTGTTGAAATGGTTAGAATTGATAATCATAGTCATATGATTGAAATTACGTGTTAAGTTGTGATTTTATGCGTTATTAACCTTTTTTGGCACTTTCTTGCATAAAGTAGCTCAAACTTGGTTTGTTTTGCACAAAACTTGGCGCACAACAGTATTTCGCATATATTATTGTGTTGAAGTGGTTAGAATTGAAAATTATTGTCATATGCTAGATATTACGTGCTAAGTTGCGATTTTATGCGTTTTTAAGATTTTTTGGCACTTTCGCGCATAAAGTAGTTCAAACTTGGTTTGTTTTGCACGAAACTTGGCACACAACATTATTTGGTATATATTATGGTGTTGAAGTGGTTAGAGTCGAAAATCATAGTCATATGCTAGATACTACGTGTTAAGTTGCGATTTTATGCGTTTTTAAGCTTTTTTGGCACTTTTGCGCATAAAGTAGCTCAAACTTGGTTTGTTCTTCACGAATCTTTGCACACAACACTATTTGGTATATATTATTGTGTTGAAGTGGATAGAATTGAATATCATAGTCATATGTTAGAAATTACATGTTAACTTGCGATTTTATTCGTTTTTGTGCTTTTTGGCACTTTCGCGCATAATGTAGCTCAAACTTGGTTTGTTTTGCACGAAACATATCACACAACACTATTTGGTATATATTATTGTTTTGAAGAGGTTAGATTTGTATATTCAAGACATATGCTAGAAATTATGTGTTAAGTTGCAATTTTTTGTGTTTTTAAGCTTCTTTGGCACTTTCACGCATAAAGTAGCTAAAACTTCGTTTGTTTTACACGAAACTTGGCACACAACACTATTTGATATATAACATTGTGTTGAAATGGTTAGAATTGATAATCATAGTCATATGATTGAAATTACGTGTTAAGTTGTGATTTTATGCGTTATTAACCTTTTTTGGCACTTTCTTGCATAAAGTAGCTCAAACTTGGTTTGTTTTGCACAAAACTTGGCGCACAACAGTATTTCGCATATATTATTGTGTTGAAGTGGTTAGAATTGAAAATTATTGTCATATGCTAGATATTACGTGCTAAGTTGCGATTTTATGCGTTTTTAAGATTTTTTGGCACTTTCGCGCATAAAGTAGTTCAAACTTGGTTTGTTTTGCACGAAACTTGGCACACAACATTATTTGGTATATATTATGGTGTTGAAGTGGTTAGAGTCGAAAATCATAGTCATATGCTAGATACTACGTGTTAAGTTGCGATTTTATGCGTTTTTAAGCTTTTTTGGCACTTTTGCGCATAAAGTAGCTCAAACTTGGTTTGTTCTTCACGAATCTTTGCACACAACACTATTTGGTATATATTATTGTGTTGAAGTGGATAGAATTGAATATCATAGTCATATGTTAGAAATTACATGTTAACTTGCGATTTTATTCGTTTTTATGCTTTTTGGCACTTTCGCGCATAATGTAGCTCAAACTTGGTTTGTTTTGCACGAAACATATCACACAACACTATTTGGTATATATTATTGTTTTGAAGAGGTTAGATTTGTATATTCAAGACATATGCTAGAAATTATGTGTTAAGTTGCAATTTTTTGTGTTTTTAAGCTTCTTTGGCACTTTCACGCATAAAGTAGCTAAAACTTCGTTTGTTTTACATGAAACTTGGCACACAACACTATTTGATATATAACATTGTGTTGAAATGGTTAGAATTGATAATCATAGTCATATGATTGAAATTACGTGTTAAGTTGTGATTTTATGCGTTATTAACCTTTTTTGGCACTTTCTTGCATAAAGTAGCTCAAACTTGGTTTGTTTTGCACAAAACTTGGCGCACAACAGTATTTCGCATATATTATTGTGTTGAAGTGGTTAGAATTGAAAATTATTGTCATATGCTAGATATTACGTGCTAAGTTGCGATTTTATGCGTTTTTAAGATTTTTTGGCACTTTCGCGCATAAAGTAGTTCAAACTTGGTTTGTTTTGCACGAAACTTGGCACACAACATTATTTGGTATATATTATGGTGTTGAAGTGGTTAGAGTCGAAAATCATAGTCATATGCTAGATACTACGTGTTAAGTTGCGATTTTATGCGTTTTTAAGCTTTTTTGGCACTTTTGCGCATAAAGTAGCTCAAACTTGGTTTGTTCTTCACGAATCTTTGCACACAACACTATTTGGTATATATTATTGTGTTGAAGTGGATAGAATTGAATATCATAGTCATATGTTAGAAATTACATGTTAACTTGCGATTTTATTCGTTTTTGTGCTTTTTGGCACTTTCGCGCATAATGTAGCTCAAACTTGGTTTGTTTTGCACGAAACATATCACACAACACTATTTGGTATATATTATTGTTTTGAAGAGGTTAGATTTGTATATTCAAGACATATGCTAGAAATTATGTGTTAAGTTGCAATTTTTTGTGTTTTTAAGCTTCTTTGGCACTTTCACGCATAAAGTAGCTAAAACTTCGTTTGTTTTACACGAAACTTGGCACACAACACTATTTGATATATAACATTGTGTTGAAATGGTTAGAATTGATAATCATAGTCATATGATTGAAATTACGTGTTAAGTTGTGATTTTATGCGTTATTAACCTTTTTTGGCACTTTCTTGCATAAAGTAGCTCAAACTTGGTTTGTTTTGCACAAAACTTGGCGCACAACAGTATTTCGCATATATTATTGTGTTGAAGTGGTTAGAATTGAAAATTATTGTCATATGCTAGATATTACGTGCTATGTTGCGATTTTATGCGTTTTTAAGATTTTTTGGCACTTTCGCGCATAAAGTAGTTCAAACTTGGTTTGTTTTGCACGAAACTTGGCACACAATATTATTTGGTATATATTATGGTGTTGAAGTGGTTAGAGTCGAAAATCATAGTCATATGCTAGATACTACGTGTTAAGTTGCGATTTTATGCGTTTTTAAGCTTTTTTGGCACTTTTGCGCATAAAGTAGCTCAAGCTTGGTTTGTTTTGCACGAAAATTTGCGCACAACACTATTTCGCATATATTATTGTGTTGAAGTGGTTAGAGTTGATAATCATAGTCATATGCTAGATATTACATGTTAAGTTGCGATTTTATGCGTTTTAAAACCTTTTTGGCACTTTCACGCATAAATTAGCTCAAACATTGTTTGTTCTACACGAATATTGGCACACATCACTATTTGGTATATATTATTGTGTTGAGGTGGTTAGAATTGTAAATCATAGTCATATGCTAGAAATTAATTGTTAATTTGCGATTTTATGCGTTTTAAGCTATTTTGGCACTTTCGCGCATAAAGTAGCTCAAACTTGGTTTGTTTTGCACGAAACTTGGCGCATAACACTATTTGGTATAATTATTGTGTTGAAGTGGTTAGAATTGAAAATCATACTCATATGATAGAAATTACGTGTTAAGTTGCAATTTTATACGTTTTAAAGCTTTTTTGGCACTTTCGTGCATAAAGTAGCTCAAACTTGGTTTGTTCTTCACCAATCTTGGCACCCAACACTATTTGGTATATATTATTGTGGTTAGGTGGTTAGAATTGAAAATCATAGTCATATGCTAGAAATTAAATGTTAAGTTGCGATTTTATTCGTTTTTATTCTTTTTGGCACTTTCGTGCATAAAGTAGCTCAAACTTTGTTTGTTCTTCACGAATCTTGGCACACAACACTATTTGATATATATTATTGTGTTGAAGTGGTTAGAATTGAAAATCATAGTCATATGCTATAAATTACATGTTAACTTGCGATTTTATTCGTTTTTATGCTTTTTGGCACTTTCGCGCATAATGTAGCTCAAACTTGGTTTGTTTTGCACGAAACATGACACACAACACTATTTTGTATATATTATTGTGTTGAAGAGGTTAGATTTGTTTATTAAAGACATATGCTAGAAATTACGTGTTAAGTTGCAATTTTATATGTTTTTAAGCTTCTTTGGCACTTTCACGCATAAAGTAGCTAAAACTTCGTTTGTTTTACACGAAACATGCCACACAACACTATTTGATATATAACATTGTGTTGAAATGGTTAGAATTGATAATCATAGTCATATGATTGAAATTACGCGTTGAGTTGTGATTTTATGCGTTTTTAAGCTTTTTTGGCACTTTCTTGCATAAAGTAGCTCAAACTTGGTTTGTTTTGCACAAAATTTGGCGCACAACAGTATTTCGCATATATTATTGTATTGAAGTGGTTAGAATTGAACATTATAGTCATATGCTCGATATTACGTGCTAAGTTGCGATTTTATGCGTTGTTAAGCTTTTTTGGCACTTTCGCGCATAAAGTAGTTCAAACTTGGTTTGTTTTGCACGAAATTTGGCACACAACATTATTTGGTATATATTATGGTGTTGAAGTTGTTAGATTTTAAAATCATAGTCATATGCTAGATACTACGTGTTAAGTTGCGATTTTATTCGTTTTAAAGCTTTTTTGGCACTTTTGCGCATAAAGTAGCTCAAACTTGGTTTGTTTTGCACGAAACTTTGCGCACAACACTATTTCGCATATATTATTGTGTTGAAGTGGTTAGAGTTGATAATCATTGTCATATGCTAGATATTACGTGCTAAGTTGCGATTTTATGCGTTTTTAAACCTTTTTGGCACTTTCACGCATAAATTAGCTCAAAAATTGTTTGTTCTACACGAATCTTGGCACACATCACTATTTGGTATATATTATTGTGTTGAGGTGGTTAGAATTGTAAATCATAGTCATATGCTAGAAATTAATTGTTAATTTGCGATTTTATGCTTTTTAAGCTTTTTTGGCACTTTCGCGCATAAAGTAGCTCAAACTTGGTTTGTTTTGCACGAAACTTGGCGCATAACACTATTTGGTATAATTATTTTTTTGAAGTGGTTAGAATTGAAAATCATACTCATATGATAGAAATTACGTGTTAAGTTGCGATTTTATGCGTTTTAAAGTTTTTTTGGCACTTTCGTGAATAAAGTAGCTCAAACTTTGTTTGTTCTTCACGAATCTTGGCACACAACACTATTTGGAATATATTATTGTGTTGAAGTGGTGAGAATTGAAAATTATAGTCATATGCTAGATATTACGTGCTAATTTGAGATTTTGTGCGTTTTTAAGCTTTTTTGGCACTTTCGCGCATAAAGTAGTTCAAACTTGGTTTGTTTTGCACAAAACTTGGCACACAACATTATTTGGTATATATTATGGTGTTGAAGTTGTTAGAGTTGAAAATCATAGTTATATGCTAGATACTACGTGTTAAGTTGCGATTTTATTCGTTTTTACGCTTTTTTGGCACTTTTGCGCATAAAGTAGCTCAAACTTGGTTTGTTTTGCACGAAACTTTGCGCACAATACTATTTCGCATATATTATTGTGTTGAAGTGGTTAGAGTTGATAATCATAGTCATATGCTAGATATTACGTGTTAAGTTGCGATTTTATGCGTTTTTAAACCTTTTTGGCACTTTCACGCATAAATTAGCTCAAACATTGTTTGTTCTACACGAATCTTGGCACACATCACTATTTGGTATATATTATTGTGTTGAGGTGGTTAGAATTGTAAATCATAGTCATATGCTAGAAATTAATTGTTAACTTGCGATTTTATGCGTTTTAAGCTTTTTTGGAACTTTCGCGTATAAAGTAGCTCAAACTTGGTTTGTTTTGCACGAAACTTGGCGCATAACACTATGTGGTATAATTATTGTGTTGAAGTGGTTAGAATTGAAAATCATACTCATATGATAGAAATTACGTGTTAAGTTGCGATTTTATGCGTTTTTATGTTTTTTTGGCACTTTCGTGCATAAAGTAGCTCAAACTTTGTTTGTTCTTCACGAATCTTGGCACACAACACTATTTGGTACATATTATTGTGTTGAAGTGGTTAGAATTGAAAATCATAGTCATATGCTAGAAATTACATGTTAAATTGCGATTTTATTTGTTTTTATGCTTTTTGGCACTTTTGCGCATAATGTAGCTCAAACTTGGTTTGTTTTGAACGAAACATGACATACAACACTATTTGGTATATATTATTGTGTTGAAGAGGTTAGATTTGTATATTAAAGACATATGCTAGAAATTACGTGTTAAGTTGTAATTTTTTTGTGTTTTTAAGCTTCTTTGGCACTTTCACGAATAAAGTAGCTAAAACTTCGTTTGTTTTACACGAAACTTGGCACACAACACTATTTGATATATAACATTGTGTTGAAATGGTTAAAATTCATAATCATAGTCATATGATAGAAATTACGTGTTAAGTTGTGATTTTATGCGTTTTTAAGCTTTTTTGGCACTTTCTTGCATAAAGTAGCTCAAACTTGGTTTGTTTTGCACAAAACTTGGCGCACAACAGTATTTCGCATATATTATTGTGTTGAAGTGGTGAGAATCGAAAATTATAGTCATATGCTAGATATTACGTGCTAAGTTGCGATTTTGTGCGTTTTTGAGCTTTTTTGGCACTTTCGCGCATAAAGTAGTTCAAACTTGGTTTGTTTTGCACAAAACTTGGCACACAACATTATTTGGTATATATTATGGTGTTGAAGTTGTTAGAGTTGAAAATCATAGTCATATGCTAGATACTACGTGTTAAGTTGCGATTTTATTCGTTTTTAAGCTTTTTTGGCACTTTTGCGCATAAAGTAGCTCAAACTTGGTTTGTTTTGCACGAAACTTTGCGCACAATACTATTTCGCATATATTATTGTGTTGAAGTGGTTAGAGTTGATAATCATAGTCATATGCTAGATATTACGTGTTAAGTTGCGATTTTTATGCGTTTTTAAACCTTTTTGGCACTTTCACGCATAAATTAGCTCAAAAATTGTTTGTTCTACACGAATCTTGGCACACATCACTATTTGGTATATATTATTGTGTTGAGGTGGTTAGAATTGTAAATCATAGTAATATGCTAGAAATTAATTGTTAATTTGCGATTTTATGCGTTTTAAGCTTTTTTAGAACTTTCGCGCATAAAGTAGCTCAAACTTGGTTTGTTTTGCACGAAACTTGGCGCATAACACTATGTGGTATAATTATTGTGTTGAAGTGGTTAGAATTTAAAATCATACTCATATGATAGAAATTACGTGTTAAGTTGCGATTTTATGCGTTTTTGAGTTATTTTGGCACTTTCGTGCATAAAGTAGCTCAAACTTTGTTTGTTCTTCACGAATCTTGGCACACAACACTATTTGGTATATATTGTTGTGTTGAAGTGGTTAGAATTGAAAATCATATTCATATGCTAGAAATTACATGTTAAATTGCGATTTTATTCGTTTTTATTCTTTTTGGCACATTTGCGCATAATGTAGCTCAAACTTGGTTTGTTTTGAACGAAACATGACATACAACACTATTTGGTATATATTATTGTGTTGAAGAGGTTAGATTTGTATATTAAAGACATATGCTAGAAATTACGTGTTAAGTTGCAATTTTATGTGTTTTTAAGCTTCTTTGGCATTTTGACGAATAAAGTAGCTAAAACTTCGTTTGTTTTACACGAAACTTGGCACACAACACTATTTGATATATAACATTGTGTTGAAATGGTTAGAATTGATAATCATAGTCATATGATTTAAATTACGTGTTAAGTTGTGATTTTATGCGTTTTTAAGCTTTTTTGGCACTTTCTTGCATAAAGTAGCTCAAACTTTGTTTGTTTTGCACAAAACTTGGCACACAACAGTATTTCGCATATATTATTGTGTTGAAGTGGTTAGAATTGAAAATTATAGTCATATGCTAGCTATTACGTGTTAAGTTGCGATTTTATGCGTTTTTAAGCTTTTTTGGCACTTTCGCGCATAAAGTAGTTCAAACTTGGTTTGTTTTGCACGAAACTTGGCACACAACATTATTTGGTATATATTATGGTGTTGAAGTGGTTAGAGTTGAAAATCATAGTCATATGCTAGATACTACGTGTTAAGTTGCGATTTTATGCATTTTTAAGCTTTTTTGGCACTTTTGCGCATAAAGTAGCTCAAACTTGGTTTGTTTTGCAAAAAACTTGGCGCACAACACTATTTCGCATATATTATTGTATTGAAGTAGTTAATGTTGAAAATCATAGTCATATGCTAGATATTACCTATTAAGTTGCGATTTTATGCGTTTTAAAACCTTTTTGGCACTTTCACGCAAAAAGTAGCTCAAACATGGTTTGTTCTGCAAGAATCTTGGCACACATTACTATTTGGTATATCTTATTGTGTTGAGGTGGTTAGAATTGTAAATCATAGTCATTTTCTGGAAATTAAGTGTTAAGTTGCGATTTTATGCGTTTAAAGCTTTTTTGGCACTTTCGCGCATAAAGTAGCTCAAACGTGGTTTGTTTTGCACGAAACTTTGCGCACAACACAATTTGGTATAATTATTGTGTTGAAGTGGTTAGAATTAAAAATCATACTCATA
>NC_080062.1:12333659-12372518 GCF_026212465.1 Amaranthus tricolor | reverse complement strand
ACATGTAATTTCTAGCATATGACTAAGATTTTAAATTCTAACCACTTCAACACAATAATATATACCAAATAGTGTTGTGTGTGAAGTTTCGTACAAAACAAACCAAGTTAGAGCTACTTTATGCGCAAAAGTGGCAAAAACGCTTAAAAACCCTTATAATCATAACTTATCACGTAATTTCTAGCATATGACTATGATTTTATATTTTAACCACTTCAACACAGTAATATATACCAAATAGTGTTGTGTGCCAAGTTTCGTGTAAAACAAACCAAGTTTGAGTTACTTTATGTGCAAAAGTGGCAAAACGCTTAAAAACCCTTAAAATCGCAACTTAGCACGTAATTTTTAGCATATGACTAAGATTTTAAATTCTAACCACTTCAACAGAATAATTAATACCAAATAGTGTTGTTTGCTAAGTTTCGTGCAAAACAAACCAAGTTTCAGCTACTTTATGTGAAAAAGTGGAAAAAACGCTTATAAACCCTTAAAATCACAACATAACATGTAATTTCTTGCATATGACTATGATTTTCAATTCTAACCACTTCAACACAATAATATATGCCAAATAGTGTTGTATGCCAAGTTTGGTGCAAAACAAACCAAGTTTGAGCTACTTTGTGCGCAAAAGTGGCAAAAATGCTTAAAAACTCTTATAATTGCAACATAACACGTAATTTCTAGCATATGACTTTGATAGTCAATTCTAACCACTTCAACACAATAATAAATACCAAATAGTGTTGTGTGCGACGTTTTGTGCAAAACAAACCAAGTTTGAGCTACTTTATGCGCAAAAGTGGCAAAAACGCTTAAAAACCCTTAAAATCGCAACTTATCACGTAATTTCTAGCATATGACTATGATTTTATATTTTAACCACTTCAACACAATAATATATACCAAATAGTGTTGTGAGCCAAGTTTCGTGCAAAACAAACCAAGTTTGAGCTACTTTATGTGCAAAAGTGGCAAAACGTTTAAAAAACCCTTAAAATCGCAACTTAACACGTAATTTCTAGCATATGACTAAGATTTTAAATTCTAAACACTTCAACACAATAATATATACCAAATAGTGTTGTGTGTCAAGTTTCGTGCAAAACAAACCAAGTTTGAGCTACTTTATGCGCAAAAGTGGCAAAAACGCTTAAAAACCCTTAAAATCGAAACTTATCAAGTAATTTCTAGCATATGACTATGATTTTAAATTCTAACCACTTCAACACAATAATATATACCAAAAAGTGTTGTGTGTTTAGTTTCGTGCAAAACAAACCAAGTTTGAGATAATTTATGCGCAAAAGTGGCAAAAACCCTTAAAAACCGTTAAAATCGAAACTTATCACGTAATTTCTAGCATATGACTATGATTATATATTTTAACCACTTAGACACAATAATATATACCAAATAGTGTTGTGTGCCACGTTTCGTGCAAAACAAACCAAGTTTGAGCTACTTTATCTGAAAAAGTGGAAAAAAACGCTTATGAACCCTTAAAATCACAACATAACATGTAATTTCTTGCATATGACTATGATTTTCAATTCTAACAACTTCAACACAATAATAAATACCAAATAGTGTTGTGTGCGAAGTTTCGTGTAAAACAAACCAAGTTTGAGCTACTCTATGCGCAAAAGTGGAAAAAACGCTTAAAAACCCTTAAAATCGTAACTTATCACGTAATTTCTAGCATATGACTATGATTTTATATTTTAACCACTTCAACACAATAATATATACCAAATAGTGTTGTGAGCCAAGTTTCGTGCAAAACAAACGAAGTTTGAGCTACTTTATGTGCAAAAGTGGCAAAACGCTTAAATACCTTTAAAATCGCAACTTAACACGTAATTTCTAGCTTATGACTAAGATTTTAAATTTTAAACACTTCAACACAATAATATATACCAAATAGTGTTGTGTGTCAAGTTTCGTGCAAAACAAACCAAGTTTGAGATAATTTATGCGCAAAAGTGGCAAAAACGCTTAAAAACCCTTAAAATCGAAACTTATCAGGTAACTTGTAGCATATGACTATGATATTAAATTCTAACCACTTCAACACAATAATATATACCAAATAGTGTTGTGTGTCAAGTTTCGTGCAAAACAAACCAAGTTTGAGCTACTTTATGCGCAAAAGTGCCAAAAACGTTTAAAAACCCTTAAAATCGCAATTTATCACGTAATTTCTAGGATATGACTATGATTTTATATTTTAACCACTTAGACACAATAATATATACCAAATAGTGTTGTGTGCCAAGTTTCGTACAAAACAAACAAGGTTTGAGCTACTTTATGTGCAAAAGTGGTAAAACGCTTAAAAACCCTTAAAATCGCAACTTAACATGTAATTTCTAGCATATGACTAAGATTTTAAATTCTAACCACTTCAACACAATAATATATACCAAATAGTGTTGTGTGTGAAGTTTCGTACAAAACAAACCAAGTTAGAGCTACTTTATGCGCAAAAGTGGCAAAAACGCTTAAAAACCCTTATAATCATAACTTATCACGTAATTTCTAGCATATGACTATGATTTTATATTTTAACCACTTCAACACAGTAATATATACCAAATAGTGTTGTGTGCCAAGTTTCGTGTAAAACAAACCAAGTTTGAGTTACTTTATGTGCAAAAGTGGCAAAACGCTTAAAAACCCTTAAAATCGCAACTTAGCACGTAATTTTTAGCATATGACTAAGATTTTAAATTCTAACCACTTCAACAGAATAATTAATACCAAATAGTGTTGTTTGCTAAGTTTCGTGCAAAACAAACCAAGTTTCAGCTACTTTATGTGAAAAAGTGGAAAAAACGCTTATAAACCCTTAAAATCACAACATAACATGTAATTTCTTGCATATGACTATGATTTTCAATTCTAACCACTTCAACACAATAATATATACCAAATAGTGTTGTGTGTCATGTTTCGTGCAAAACAAACCAAGTTTGAGCTACTTTATGCGCAAAAGTGCCAAAAACGTTTAAAAACCCTTAAAATCGCAATTTATCACGTAATTTCTAGGATATGACTATGATTTTATATTTTAACCACTTAGACACAATAATATATACCAAATAGTGTTGTGTGCCAAGTTTCGTACAAAACAAACAAGGTTTGAGCTACTTTATGTGCAAAAGTGGTAAAACGCTTAAAAAACCCTTAAAATTGCAACTTAACATGTAATTTCTAGCATATGACTAAGATTTTAAATTCTAACCACTTCAACACAATAATATATACCAAATAGTGTTGTATGCGAAGTTTCGTACAAAACAAACCAAGTTAGAGCTACTTTATGCGCAAAAGTGGCAAAAACGCTTAAAAACCCTTATAATCATAACTTATCACGTAATTTTTAGCATATGACTATGATTTTATATTTTAACCACTTCAACACAGTAATATATACCAAATAGTGTTGTGTGCCAAGTTTCGTGTAAAACAAACCAAGTTTGAGTTACTTTATGTGCAAAAGTGGCAAAACGCTTAAAAACCCTTAAAATCGCAACTTAGCACGTAATTTTTAGCATATGACTAAGATTTTAAATTCTAACCACTTCAACAGAATAATTAATACCAAATAGTGTTGTTTGCTAAGTTTCGTGCAAAACAAACCAAGTTTCAGCTACTTTATGTGAAAAAGTGGAAAAAACGCTTATAAACCCTTAAAATCACAACATAACATGTAATTTCTTGCATATGACTATGATTTTCAATTCTAACCACTTCAACACAATAATATATACCAAATAGTGTTGTGTGTCATGTTTCGTGCAAAACAAACCAAGTTTGAACTACTTTATGCGCAAAAGTGCCAAAAACGTTTAAAAACCCTTAAAATCGCAATTTATCACGTACTTTCTAGGATATGACTATGATTTTATATTTTAACCACTTAGACACAATAATATATACCAAATAGTGTTGTGTGCCAAGTTTCGTACAAAACAAACAAGGTTTGAGCTACTTTATGTGCAAAAGTGGTAAAACGCTTAAAAACCCTTAAAATTGCAACTTAACATGTAATTTCTAGCATATAACTAAGATTTTAAATTCTAACCACTTCAACACAATAATATATACCAAATAGTGTTGTGTGCGAAGTTTCGTACAAAACAAACCAAGTTAGAGCTACTTTATGCGCAAAAGTGGCAAAAACGCTTAAAAACCTTATAATCATAACTTATCACGTAATTTTTAGCATATGACTATGATTTTATATTTTAAACCACTTCAACACAGTAATATATACCAAATAGTGTTGTGTGCCAAGTTTCGTGTAAAACAAACCAAGTTTGAGTTACTTTATGTGCAAAAGTGGCAAAACGCTTAAAAACCCTTAAAATCGCAACTTAGCACGTAATTTTTAGCATATGACTAAGATTTTAAATTCTAACCACTTCAACAGATTAATTAATACCAAATAGTGTTGTTTGCTAAGTTTCGTGCAAAACAAAACCAAGTTTCAGCTACTTTATGTGAAAAAGTGGAAAAAACGCTTATAAACCCTTAAAATCACAACATAACATGTAATTTCTTGCATATGACTATGATTTTCAATTCTAACCACTTCAACACAATAATATATACCAAATAGTGTTGTGTGTCATGTTTCGTGCAAAACAAACCAAGTTTGAGCTACTTTATGCGCAAAAGTGCCAAAAACGTTTAAAAACCCTTAAAATCGCAATTTATCACGTAATTTCTAGGATATGACTATGATTTTATATTTTAACCACTTAGACACAATAATATATACCAAATAGTGTTGTGTGCCAAGTTTCGTACAAAACAAACAAGGTTTGAGCTACTTTATGTGCAAAAGTGGTAAAACGCTTAAAAAACCCTTAAAATTGCAACTTAACATGTAATTTCTAGCATATGACTAAGATTTTAAATTC
This sequence comes from Amaranthus tricolor, assembly GCF_026212465.1. Classification (NCBI taxonomy): domain Eukaryota; kingdom Viridiplantae; phylum Streptophyta; class Magnoliopsida; order Caryophyllales; family Amaranthaceae; genus Amaranthus; species Amaranthus tricolor. The sequence continues at coordinate 12,367,584 of NC_080062.1, read as the reverse complement.
TAACCACTTCAACACAATAATATATACCAAATAGTGTTGTATGCGAAGTTTCGTACAAAACAAACCAAGTTAGAGCTACTTTATGCGCAAAAGTGGCAAAAACGCTTAAAAACCCTTATAATCATAACTTATCACGTAATTTTTAGCATATGACTATGATTTTATATTTTAACCACTTCAACACAGTAATATATACCAAATAGTGTTGTGTGCCAAGTTTCGTGTAAAACAAACCAAGTTTGAGTTACTTTATGTGCAAAAGTGGCAAAACGCTTAAAAACCCTTAAAATCGCAACTTAGCACGTAATTTTTAGCATATGACTAAGATTTTAAATTCTAACCACTTCAACAGAATAATTAATACCAAATAGTGTTGTTTGCTAAGTTTCGTGCAAAACAAACCAAGTTTCAGCTACTTTATGTGAAAAAGTGGAAAAAACGCTTATAAACCCTTAAAATCACAACATAACATGTAATTTCTTGCATATGACTATGATTTTCAATTCTAACCACTTCAACACAATAATATATACCAAATAGTGTTGTGTGTCATGTTTCGTGCAAAACAAACCAAGTTTGAGCTACTTTATGCGCAAAAGTGCCAAAAACGTTTAAAAAACCCTTAAAATCGCAATTTATCACGTAATTTCTAGGATATGACTATGATTTTATATTTTAACCACTTAGACACAATAATATATACCAAATAGTGTTGTGTGCCAAGTTTCGTACAAAACAAACAAGGTTTGAGCTACTTTATGTGCAAAAGTGGTAAAACGCTTAAAAAACCCTTAAAATTGCAACTTAACATGTAATTTCTAGCATATAACTAAGATTTTAAATTCTAACCACTTCAACACAATAATATATACCAAATAGTGTTGTGTGCGAAGTTCGTACAAAACAAACCAAGTTAGAGCTACTTTATGCGCAAAAGTGGCAAAAACGCTTAAAAACCCTTATAATCATAACTTATCACGTAATTTCTAGCATATGACTATGATTTTATATTTTAACCACTTCAACACAGTAATATATACCAAATAGTGTTGTGTGCCAAGTTTCGTGTAAAACAAACCAAGTTTGAGTTACTTTATGTGCAAAAGCGGCAAAACGCTTAAAAACCCTTAAAATCGCAACTTAGCACGTAATTTTTAGCATATGACTAAGATTTTGAATTCTAACCACTTCAACAGAATAATTAATACCAAATAGTGTTGTTTGCTAAGTTTCGTGCAAAACAAACCAAGTTTCAGCTACTTTATGTGAAAAAGTGGAAAAAACGCTTATAAACCCTTAAAATCACAACATAACATGTAATTTCTTGCATATGACTATGATTTTCAATTCTAACCACTTCAACACAATAATATATACCAAATAGTGTTGTATGCCAAGTTTGGTGCAAAACAAACCAAGTTTGAGCTACTTTGTGCGCAAAAGTGGCAAAAACGCTAAAAAACTCTTATAATTGCAACATAACACGTAATTTCTAGTATATGACTTTGATAGTCAATTCTAACCACTTCAACACAATAATAAATACCAAATAGTGTTGTGTGCGAAGTTTTGTGCAAAACAAACCAAGTTTGAGCTACTTTATGCGCAAAAGTGGCAAAAACGCTTAAAAACCCTTAAAATCGCAAATTATCACGTAATTTCTAGCATATGACTATGATTTTATATTTTAACCACTTCAACACAATAATATATACCAAATAGTGTTGTGAGACAAGTTTCGTGCAAAACAAACCAAGTTTGAGCTACTTTATGTGCAAAAGTGGCAAAACGTTTAAAAACCCTTAAAATCGCAACTTAACACGTAATTTCTAGCATATGACTAAGATTTTAAATTCTAAACACTTCAACACAATAATATATACCAAATAATGTTGTGTGTCAAGTTTCGTGCAAAATAAACCAAGTTTGAGCTACTTTATTGCGCAAAAGTGGCAAAAACGCTTAAAAACCCTTAAAATCGAAACTTATCAAGTAATTTCTAGCATATGACTATGATTTTAAATTCTAACCACTTCAACACAATAATATAATCATACCCAACCAAAGTGTTGTGTGTTTAGTTTCGTGCAAAACAAACCAAGTTTGAGCTACTTTATGCGCAAAAGTGCCAAAAACGCTTAAAAACCGTTAAAATCGCAATTTATCACGTAATTTCTAGCATATGACTATGATTATATATTTTAACCACTTAGACACAATAATATATACCAAATAGTGTTGTGTGCCAAGTTTCGTGCAAAACAAACCAAGTTTGAGCTACTTTATGTGCAAAAGTGGTAAAACGCTTAAAAACCCTTAAAATAGCAACTTAACATGTAATTTCTAGCATATGACTAAGATTTTAAATTCTAACCACTTCAACACAATAATATATACCAAATCCTGTTGTGTGCGAAGTTTCGTACAAAACAAACCAAGTTTGATCTACTTAATGCGCAAAAGTGGCAAAAACGCTTAAAAACCCTTATATTCATAACTTATCACGTAATTTCTAGCATATGATTTTATATTTTAACCACTTCAACACAATAATATATACCAAATAGTGTTGTGTGCCACATTTCGTGTAAAACAAACCAAGTTTGAGTTACTTTATGTGCAAAAGCGGCAAAACGCTTAAAAACCCTTAAAATCGCAACATAACACGTAATTTCTAGCAAATGACTAAGATTTTAAATTCTAACCACTTCAACAGAATAATAAATACCAAATAGTGTTGAGTGCCAAGTTTCGTGCAAAACAAACCAAGTTTGAGCTACTTTATGTGTAAAAGTGGAAAAAACGCTTATAAACCCTTAAAATCACAACATAACATGTAATTTCTTGCATATGACTATGATTTTCAATTCTAACCACTTCAACACAATAATAAATACCAAATAGTGTTGTGTGCGAAGTTTCGTGTAAAACAAACCAAGTTTGAGCTACTCTATGCGCAAAAGTGGCAAAAACGCTTAAAAACCCTTAAAATCGTAACTTATCACGTAATTTCTAGCATATGACTATGATTTTATATTTTAACCACTTCAACACAATAATATATACCAAATAGTGTTGTGAGCCAAGTTTCGTGCAAAACAAACGAAGTTTGAGCTACTTTATGTGCAAAAGTGGCAAAACGCTTAAAAACCCTTAAAATCGCAACTTAACACGTAATTTCTAGAATATGACTAATATTTTAAATTTTAAACACTTCAACACAATAATATATACCAAATAGTGTTGTGTGTCAAGTTTCGTGTAAAACAAACCAAGTTTGAGATAATTTATGCGCAAAAGTGGCAAAAACGCTTAAAAACCCTTAAAATCGAAACTTATCATGTAACTTGTAGCATATGACTATGATATTAAATTCTAACCACTTCAACACAATAATATATACCAAATAGATTTGTGTGTCAAGTTTCGTGCAAAACAAACCAAGTTTGAACTACTTTATGCGCAAAAGTGCCAAAAACGTTTAAAAACCCTTAAAATCGCAATTTATCACGTAATTTCTAGGATATGACTATGATTTTATATTTTAACCACTTAGACACAATAATATATACCAAATAGTGTTGTGTGCCAAGTTTCGTACAAAACAAACAAGGTTTGAGCTACTTTATGTGCAAAAGTGGTAAAACGCTTAAAAATCCTTAAAATCGCAACTTAACATGTAATTTCTAGCATATGACTAAGATTTTAAATTCTAACCACTTCAACACAATAATATATACCAAATAGTGCTGTGTGCGAAGTTTCGTACAAAACAAACCAAGTTAGAGCTACTTTATGCGCAAAAGTGGCAGAAACGCTTAAAAACCCTTATAGTCATAACTTATCACGTAATTTCTAGCATATGACTATGATTTTATATTTTAACCACTTCAACACAGTAATATATACCAAATAGTGTTGTGTGCCAAGTTTCGTGTAAAACAAACCAAGTTTGAGTTACTTTATGTGCAAAAGTGGCAAAACGCTTAAAAACCCTTAAAATCGCAACTTAGCACGTAATTTTTAGCATATGACTAGGATTTTAAATTCTAACCACTTCAACAGAATAATTAATACCAAATAGTGTTGTTTGCTAAGTTTCGTGCAAAACAAACCAAGTTTCAGCTACTTTATGTGAAAAAGTGGAAAAAACGCTTATAAACCCTTAAAATCACAACATAACATGTAATTTCTTGCATATGACTATGATTTTCAATTCTAACCACTTCAACACAATAATATATACCAAATAGTGTTGTATGCCAAGTTTGGTGCAAAACAAACCAAGTTTGAGCTACTTTGTGCGCAAAAGTGGCAAAAACGCTAAAAAACTCTTATAATTGCAACATAACACGTAATTTCTAGCATATGACTTTGATAGTCAATTCTAACCACTTCAACACAATAATAAATACCAAATAGTGTTGTGTGCGAAGTTTCGTGCAAAACAAACCAAGTTTGAGCTACTTTATGCGCAAAAGTGGCAAAAACGCTTAATAACCCTTAAAATCGAAACTTATCAGGTAATTTGTAGCATATAACTATGAAATTAAATTCTAACCACTTCAACACAATAATATATACCAAATAGTGTTGTGTGTCAAGTTTCGTGCAAAACAAACCAAGTTTGAGCTACTTTATGCGCAAAAGTGCCAAAAACGCTTAAAAACCCTTAAAATCGCAATTTATCACGTAATTTCTAGGATATGACTATGATTATATATTTTAACCACTTAGACACAAAATTTATACCAAATAGTGTTGTGTGCCAAGTTTCGTGCAAAACAAACCAAGTTTGAGCTACTTTATGTGCAAAAGTGGTAAAACGCTTAAAAACCCTTAAAATCGCAACTTAACATGTAATTTCTAGCATATGACTAAGATTTTAAATTCTAACCACTTCAACACAATAATATATACCAAATCGTGTTGTGTGCGAAGTTTCGTACAAAACAAACCAAGTTTGAGCTACTTAATGCGCAAAAGTGGCAAAAACGCTTAAAAACCCTTATAATCATAACTTATCACGTAATTTCTAGCATATGACTATTATTTTATATTTTAACCACTTCAACACAGTAATATATACCAAATAGTGTTGTGTGCCACATTTCGTGTAAAACAAACCAAGTTTGAGTTACTTTATGTGCAAAAGCGGCAAAACGCTTAAAAACCCTTAAAATCGCAACATAACACGTAATTTCTAGCATATGACTAAGATTTTAAATTCTAACCACTTCAACAGAATAATAAATACCAAATAGTGTTGAGTGCCAAGTTTCGTGCAAAACAAACCAAGTTTGAGGTACTTTATGTGCAAAAGTGGAAAAAACGCTTAAAAACCCTTAAAATCGCAACTTATCAAGTAATTTCTAGCATATGACTATGATTTTAAATTCTAACCACTTCAACACAATAATATATACCAAAAAGTGTTGTGTGTTTAGTTTCGTGCAAAACAAACCAAGTTTGAGCTACTTTATGCGCAAAAGTGCCAAAAACGCTTAAAAACCGTTAAAATCGCAATTTATCACGTAATTTCTAGCATATGACTATGATTATATATTTTAACCACTTAGACACAATAATATATACCAAATAGTGTTGTGTGCCAAGTTTCGTGCAAAACAAACCAAGTTTGAGCTACTTTATGTGCAAAAGTGGTAAAACGCTTAAAAACCCTTAAAATAGCAACTTAACATGTAATTTCTAGCATATGACTAAGATTTTAAATTCTAACCACTTCAACACAATAATATATACCAAATCCTTTTGTGTGCGAAGTTTCGTACAAAACAAACCAAGTTTGATCTACTTAATGCGCAAAAGTGGCAAAAACGCTTAAAAACCCTTATATTCATAACTTATCACGTAATTTCTAGCATATGATTTTATATTTTAACCACTTCAACACAATAATATATACCAAATAGTGTTGTGTGCGAAGTTTCGTGCAAAACAAACCAAGTTTGAGCTACTTTATGCGCAAAAGTGGCAAAAACGCTTAAAAACCCTTAAAATCGAAACTTATCAGGTAATTTGTAGCATATAACTATGAAATTAAATTCTAACCACTTCAACACAATAATATATACCAAATAGTGTTGTGTGTCAAGTTTCGTGCAAAACAAACCAAGTTTGAGCTACTTTATGCGCAAAAGTGCCAAAAACGCTTAAAAACCCTTAAAATCGCAATTTATCACGTAATTTCTAGGATATGACTATGATTATATATTTTAACCACTTAGACACAATAATATATACCAAATAGTGTTGTGTGCCAAGTTTCGTGCAAAACAAACCAAGTTTGAGCTACTTTATGTGCAAAAGTGGTAAAACGCTTAAAAACCCTTAAAATCGCAACTTAACATGTAATTTCTAGCATATGACTAAGATTTTAAATTCTAACCACTTCAACACAATAATATATACCAAATCGTGTTGTGTGCGAAGTTTCGTACAAAACAAACCAAGTTTGAGCTACTTAATGCGCAAAAGTGGCAAAAACGCTTAAAAACCCTTATAATCATAACTTATCACGTAATTTCTAGCATATGACTATTATTTTATATTTTAACCACTTCAACACAGTAATATATACCAAATAGTGTTGTGTGCCACATTTCGTGTAAAACAAACCAAGTTTGAGTCACTTTATGTGCAAAAGCGGCAAAACGCTTAAAAACCCTTAAAATCGCAACATAACACGTAATTTGTAGCATATGACTAAGATTTTAAATTCTAAGCACTTCAACAGAATAATAAATACCAAATAGTGTTGAGTGCCAAGTTTCGTGCAAAACAAACCAAGTTTGAGGTACTTTATGTGCAAAAGTGGAAAAAACGCTTATAAACCCTTAAAATCACAACATAACATGTAATTTCTTGCATATGACTATGATTTTCAATTCTAACCACTTCAACACAATAATAAATACCAAATAGTGTTGTGTGCGAAGTTTCGTGTAAAACAAACCAAGTTTGAGCTACTTTATGCGCAAAAGTGGCAAAAACGCTTAAAAACCCTTAAAATCGCAACTTATCATGTAATTTCTAGCATATGACTATGATTTTATATTTTAACCACTTCAACACAATAATATATACCAAATAGTGTTGTGAGCCAAGTTTCGTGCAAAACAAACGAAGTATGAGCTACTTTATGTGCAAAAGTGGCAAAACGTTTAAAAACCCTTAAAATCGCAACTTAACACGTAATTTCTAGCATATGACTAAGATTTTAAATTCTAAACACTTCAACACAATAATATATACCATATAGTGTTGTGTGACAAGTTTCGTGCAAAACAAACCAAGTTTGAGCTACATTATGTGCAAAAGTGGCAAAAACGCTTAAAAACCCTTAAAATCGAAACTTATCAGGTAATTTGTAACATATAACTATAAAATTAAATTCTAACCACTTCAACCCAATAATATATACCAAATAGTGTTGTGTGTCAAGTTTCGTGCAAAACAAACAAAGTTTGAGCTACTTTATGCGCAAAAGTGCCAAAAACGCTTAAAAGCCCTTAAAATCGCAATTTATCACGTAATTTCTAGCATATGACTATGATTATATATTTTAACAGCTTAGACACAATAATATATACCAAATAGTGTTCTGTGCCAAGTTTTGTGCAAAACAAACCAAGTTTGAGATACTTTATGTGCAAAAGTGGTAAAACGCTTAAAAACCCTTAAAATCGCAACTTAACATGTAATTTCTGGCATATGACTAAGATTTTAAATTCTAACCACTTCAACACAATAAAATATACCAAATCGTGTTGTGTGCGAAGTTTCGTACAAAACAAACCAAGTTTGAGCTACTTAATGCGCAAAAGTGGCAAAAACGCTTAAAAACCCTTATAATCATAACTTATCACGTAATTTCTAGCATATGACTATTATTTTATATTTTAACCACTTCAACACAGTAATATATACCAAATAGTGTTGTGTGCCACATTTCGTGCAAAACAAACCAAGTTTGAGTTACTTTATATGCAAAAGCGGCAAAACGCTTACAAAACCCTTAAAATCGCAACTTATCATGTAATTTCTAGCATATGACTATGATTTTATATTTTAACCACTTCAACACAATAATATATACCAAATAGTGTTGTGAGCCAAGTTTTGTGCAAAACGAACGAAGTTTGAGCTACTTTATGTGCAAAAGTGGCAAAATGCTTAAAAACCCTTAAAATCGCAACTTAAGACGTAATTTCTAGCATATGAATAAGATTTTAAATTCTAAACACTTCAACACAATAATATATACGAAATAGTGGTGTGTGTCAAGTTTCGTGCAAAACAAACCAACTTTGAGCTACTTTATGCGCAAAAGTGGCAAAAACGCTTAAAAACCCCTTAAAATCGAAACTTATCAGGTAATTTGTAGCATATGACTATGATATTAAATTCTAACCACTTCAACACAATAATATATATACCAAATAGTGTTGTGTGTCAAGTTTCGTGCAAAACAAACCAAGTTTGAGCTACTTTATGCGCAAAAGTGCTAAAAACGCTTAAAAACCATTAAAATCGCAATTTATCACTTAATTTCTAGGACATGACTATGATTTTATATTTTAACCACTTAGACACAATAATATATACCAAATAGTGTTGTGTGCCAAGTTTCGTGCAAAACAAACAAGGTTTGAGCTACTTTATGTGCAAATGTGGTAAAACGCTTAAAAACCCTTAAAATCGCAACTTAACATGTAATTTCTAGCATATGACTAAGAGTTTAAATTCTAACCACTTCAACACAATAATGTATACCAAATAGTGTTGTGTGCGAAGTTTAGTACAAAACAAACCAAGTTAGAGCTACTTTATGCGCAAAAGTGGCAAAAATGCATAAAAACCTTTATAATCATAACTTATCACGTAATTTCTAGCATATGACTATGATTTTATATTTTAACCACTTCAACACAGTAATATATACCAAATAGTGTTGTGTGCCATGTTTTGCGTAAAACAAACAAGGTTTGAGTTACTTTATGTGCAAAAGTGGCAAAACGCTTAAAAACCCTTAAAATCGTAACTTAGCACGTAAATTTTAGCATATGACTAAGATTTTAAATTCTAACTAATTCAACAGAATAATTAGTACCAAATTGTATTGTTTGCCAAGTTTCGTGCCGAACAAACCAAGTTTAAGCTATTTTATGTGAAAAAGTGGAAAAAACGCTTATAAACCCTTAAAATCACAATATAACATGTAATTTCTTGCATATGACTATGATTTTCAATTCTAACCACTTCAACACAATAATATATACCAAATAGTGTTGTGTGCCAAGTTTGGTGCAAAACAAACAAAGTTTGAGCTACTTTGTGCACAAAAGTGGCAAAAACGCTAAAAAACTCTTATAATTGCAACATAACACGTAATTTTTAGCATATGACTTTGATAGTCAATTCTAACCACTTCAACACAATAATAAAAACCAAATAGTGTTGTGTGCGAAGTTTCGTGCAAAACTAACCAAGGTTGAACTACTTTATGCGCAAAAGTGGCAAAAACGCTTAAAAACCCTTAAAATCGAAACTTATCAGGTAATTTTTAGCATATAACTATGATATTAAATTCTAACCACTTCAACACAATAATATATACCAAATAGTGTTGTGTGTCAACTTTCGTGCAAAACAAACCAAGTTTGAGCTACTTTATGCGCAAAAGTGCCAAAAACGCTTAAAAACCCTTAAAATCGCAATTTATCACGTAATTTCTAGCATATGACTATGATTATATACTTTAACCACTTAGACACAATAATATATACCAAATAGTGTTGTGTGACAAGTTTCGTGCAAAACAAACCAAGTTTGAGCTACTTTATGTGCAAAAGTGGTAAAACGCATAAAAACCCTTAAAATCGCAACTTAACATGTAATTTCTAGCACATGACTAAGATTTTAAATTCTAACCACTTCAACACAATAATATATACCAAATCGTGTTGTGTGCGAAGTTTCGTACAAAACAAACCGAGTTTGAGCTACTTAATGCGCAAAAGTGTCAAAAACGCTTAAAAACCCTTATAATCATAACTTATCACGTAATTTCTAGCATATGACTATGATTTTATATTTTAACCACTTCAACACAGTAATATATACCAAATAGTGTTGTGTGCCACATTTCGTGTAAAACAAACCAAGTTTAAGTTACTTTATGTGCAAAAGCTGCAAAACGCTTAAAAACCCTTAAAATCGCAACTTAACACGTTATTTCTAGCATACGACTAAGATTTTAAATTCTAACCACTTCAACAGAATAATAAACACCAAATAGTGTTGAGTGCCAAGTTTCGTGCAAAACAAACCAAGTTTGAGGTACTTTATGTGCAAAAGTGGAAAAAACGCTTATAAACCCTTAAAATCACAACATAACATGTAATTTCTTGCATATGTCTATGATTTTCAATTCTAACCACTTCAACACAATAATAAATACCAAATAGTGTTGTGTGCGAAGTTTCGTGTAAAACAAACCAAGTTTGAGCTACTTTATGCGCAAAAGTGGCAAAAACCCTTAAAAAACCATTAAAATCGCAACTTATCATGTAATATCTAGCATATGACTATGATTTTACATTTTAACCACTTCAACACAATAATATATACCAAATAGTGTTGTGAGCCAAGTTTCGTGCAAAACAAACGAAGTATGAGCTACTTTATGTGCAAAAGTGGCAAAACGCTTAAAAACCCTTAAAATCGCAACTTAACACGTAATTTCTAGCATATGACTAAGATTTTAAATTCTAAACACTTCAACACAATAATATATACCAAATAGTGTTGTGTGTCAAGTTTCGTGCAAAACAAACCAAGTTTGAGCTACTTTATGCGCAAAAGTGGCAAAAACGCTTAAAAACCCTTAAATCGAAACTTATCAGGTAATTTGTAGCATATAACTATAAAATTAAATTCTAACCACTTCAACACAATAATATATACCAAATAGTGTTGTGTGTCAAGTTTCGTGCAAAACAAACCAAGTTTGAGCTACTTTATGCGCAAAAGTGCCAAAAACGCTTAAAAGCCCTTAAAATCGAAATTTATCACGTAATTTCTAGCATATGACTATGATTATATATTTTAACCACTTAGACACAATAATATATACCAAATAGTGTTGTGTGCCAAGTTTCGTGCAAAACAAACCAAGTTTGAGCTACTTTATGTGCAAAAGTGGCAAAAACGCTTAAAAACCTTTATAATCATAACTTATCACGTAATTTCTAGCATATGACTATTATTTTATATTTTAACCACTTCAACACAGTAATATATACCAAATAGTGTTGTGTGCCACATTTCGTGTAAAACAAGCCAAGTTTGAGTTACTTTATATGCAAAAGCGGCAAAACGCTTAAAAACCCTTAAAATCGCAACATAACACGTAATTTCTAGCATATGACTAAGATTTTAAATTCTAACCACTTCAACAGAATAATAATACCAAATAGTGTTGAGTGCCAAGTTTCGTGCAAAACAAACCAGAGTTTGAGGTACTTTATGTGCAAAAGTGGAAAAAAACGCTTATAAACCCTTAAAATCACAACATAACATGGAATTTCTTGCATATGACTATGATTTTCAATTCTAACCACTTCAACACAATAATAAATAACAAATAGTGTTGTGTGTGAAGTTTCGTGCAAAACGAACCAAGTTTGAGCTACTTTATGCGCAAAAGTGGCAAAAAACGCTTAAAAACCCTTAAAATCGCAACTTATCATGTAATTTCTAGCATATGACTATGATTTTATATTTTAACCACTTCAACACAATAATATATACCAAATAGTGTTGTGAGCCAAGTTTTGTGCAAAACGAACGAAGTTTGAGCTACTTTATGTGCAAAAGTGGCAAAACGCTTAAAAACCCTTAAAATCGCAACTTAAGACGTAATTTCTAGCATATGACTTGGATTTTAAATTCTAACACTTCAACTCAATAATATATACGAAATAGTGTTGTGTGTCAAGTTTCGTGCAAAACAAACCAAGTTTGAGCTACTTTATGCGCAAAAGTGGCAAAAACGCTTAAAAACCCCTTAAAATCGAAACTTATCAGGTAATTTGTAGCATATGACTATGATATTAAATTCGAACCACTTCAACACAATAATATATATACCAAATAGTGTTGTGTGTCAAGTTTCGTGCAAAACAAACCAAGTTTGAGCTACTTTATGCGCAAAAGTGCCAAAACGCTTAAAAACCCTTAAAATCGCAATTTATCACGTAATTTCTAGCATATGACTATGATTATATACTTTAACCACTTAGACACAATAATATATACCAAATAGTGTTGTGTGACAAGTTTCGTGCAAAACAAACCAAGTTTGAGCTACTTTATGTGCAAAAGTGGTAAAACGCATAAAAACCCTTAAAATCGCAACTTAACATGTAATTTCTAGCACATGACTAAGATTTTAAATTCTAACCACTTCAACAAAATAATATATACCAAATCGTGTTGTGTGCGAAGTTTCGTACAAAACAAACCAAGTTTGAGCCTACTTAATGCGCAAAAGTGGCAAAAACGCTTAAAAACCCTTATAATCATAACTTATCACGTAATTTCTAGCATATGACTATGATTTTATATTTTAACCACTTCAACACAGTAATATATACCAAATAGTGTTGTGTGCCACATTTCGTGTAAAACAAACCAAATTTAAGTTACTTTATGTGCAAAAGCGGCAAAACGCTTAAAAACCCTTAAAATCGCAACTTAACACGTTATTTCTGAGCATATGACTAAGATTTTAAATTCTAACCACTTCAACAGAATAATAAACACCAAATAGTGTTGAGTGCCAAGTTTCGTGCAAAACAAACCAAGGTTTGAGGTACTTTATGTGCAAAAGTGGAAAAACGCTTATAAACCCTTAAAATCACAACATAACATGTAATTTCTTGCATATGACTATGATTTTCAATTCTAACCACTTCAACACAATAATAAATACCAAATAGTGTTGTGTGCGAAGTTTCGTGTAAAACAAACCAAGTTTGAGCTACTTTATGGCAAAAGTGCGCAAAACGCTAAAAACGCTTTAAAATCGCCTTAAAATCGCAATTGTAATATCTAGCATTGACTATGGATTTTATATTTTAACCACTTCAACACAATAATATATACCAAATAGTGTTGTGAGCCAAGTTTCGTGCAAAACAAACGAAGTATGAGCTACTTTATGTGCAAAAGTGGCAAAACGTTTAAAAACCCTTAAAATCGCAACTTAACACGTAATTTCTAGCATATACTGATTTTAAATTCTAAAACACTTCCAACACAATAATATATACCAAATAGTGTTGTGTGTCAAGTTTCGTACAAAACAAACCAAGTTTGAGCTACTTGTGCAAAAGTGGCAAAAAACGCTTAAAAACCTTTAAAATCGAACTTACTTAGGTAATTTGTAGCATATAACTATAAAATTAAATTCTAACCACTCACCACAATAATATATACCAAATAGTGTTGTGTGTCAAGTTTCGTCAAACAAACCAAGTTTGAGCTACTTTATGCGCAAAAGTGCCAAAAACGCTTAAAAAACCCTTAAAATCGCAATTTATCACGTATTTCTAGCATATGACTATGATTATATATTTTAACCACTTAGACACAATAATATATACCAAATAGTGTTGTGTGCCAAGTTTCGTGCAAAACAAACCAAGTTTGAGCTACTTTATGTGCAAAAGTGGGTAAAACGCTTAAAACCCCTTAAAATCGCAACTTAACATGTAGTCACATAATGACTATTATTTTATATTTTAACCACTTCAACACAGTAATATATACCAAATAGTGTTGTGTGCCACATTTCGTGTAAAACAAACCAAGTTTGAGTTACTTTATGTGCAAAAGCGGCAAAACGCTTAAAAACCCTTAAAATCGCAACATAACACGTAATTTCTAGCATATGACTAAGATTTTAAATTCTAACCACTTCAACAGAATAATAAATACCAAATAGTGTTGAGTGCCAAGTTTCGTGCAAAACAAACCAAGTTTGAGGTACTTTATGTGCAAAAGTGGAAAAAAACGCTTATAAACCCTTAAAATCACAACATAACATGTAATTTCTTGCATATGACTATGATTTTCAATTCTAACCACTTCAACACAATAATAAATACCAAATAGTGTTGTGTGCGAAGTTTCGTGTAAAACAAACCAAGTTTGAGCTACTTTATGCTCAAAAGTGGCAAAAACGCTTAAAAACCCTTAAAATCGCAACTTATCATGTAATTTCTAGCATATGACTATGATTTTATATTTTAACCACTTCAACACAATAATATATACCAAATATTGTTGTGAGCCAAGTTTCGTGCAAAACAAACGAAGTATGAGCTACTTTATGTGCAAAAGTGGCAAAACGTTTAAAAACCCTTAAAATCGCAACTTAACACGTAATTTCTAGCATATGACTAAGATTTTAAATTCTAAACACTTCAACACAATAATATATACCATATAGTGTTGTGTGTCAAGTTTCGTGCAGAACAAACCAAGTTTGAGCTACTTTATGCGCAAAAGTGGCAAAAACGCTTAAAAACCCTTAAAATCGAAACTTATCAGGTAATTTGTAGCATATAACTATAAAATTAAATTCTAACCACTTCAACACAATAATATATACCAAATAGTGTTGTGTGTCAAGTTTCGTGCAAAACAAACCAAGTTTGAGCTACTTTATGCGCAAAAGTGCCAAAAAAGCTTAAAAGCCCTTAAAATCGCAATTTATCACGTAATTTCTAGCATATGACTATGATTATATATTTTAACAGCTTAGACACAATAATATATACCAAATAGTGTTCTGTGCCAAGTTTCGTGCAAAACAAACCAAGTTTGAGCTACTTTATGTGCAAAAGTGGTAAAACGCTTAAAAACCCTTAAAATCGCAACTTAACATGTAATTTCTGGCATATGACTAAGATTTTAAATTCTAACCACTTCAACACAATAAAATATACCAAATCGTGTTGTGTGCGAAGTTTCGTACAAAACAAACCAAGTTTGAGCTACTTAATGCGCAAAAGTGGCAAAAACTCTTAAAAACCCTTATAATCATAACTTATCACGTAATTTCTAGCATATGACTATTATTTTATATTTTAACCACTTCAACACAGTAATATATACCAAATAGTGTTGTGTGCCATATTTCGTGTAAAACAAACCAAGTTTGAGTTACTTTATATGCAAAAGCGGCAAAACGCTTAAAAACCCTTAAAATCGCAACATAACACGTAATTTCTAGCATATGACTAAGATTTTAAATTCTAACCACTTCAACAGAATAATAAATACCAAATAGTGTTGAGTGCCAAGTTTCGTGCAAAACAAACCAAGTTTGAGGTACTTTATGTGCAAAGGAGGAAAAAACGCTTATAAACCCTTAAAATCACAACATAACATGTAATTTCTTGCATATGACTATGATTTTCAATTCTAACCACTTCAACACAATAATAAATACCAAATAGTGTTGTGTGCGAAGTTTCGTGCAAAACAAACCAAGTTTGAGCTACTTTATGCGCAAAAGTGGCAAAAACGCTTAAAAACCCTTAAAATCGCAACTTATCATGTAATTTCTAGCATATGACTATGATTTTATATTTTAACCACTTCAACACAATAATATATACCAAATAGTGTTGTGAGCCAAGTTTTGTGCAAAACGAACGATGTTTGAGCTACTTTATGTGCAAAAGTGGCAAAACGCTTAAAAACCCTTAAAATCGCAACTTAAGACGTAATTTCTAGCATATGAATAAGATTTTAAATTCTAAACACTTCAACACAATAATATATACGAAATAGTGGTGTGTGTCAAGTTTCGTGCAAAACAAACCAACTTTGAGCTACTTTATGCGCAAAAGTGGCAAAAACGCTTAAAAACCCCTTAAAATCGAAACTTATCAGGTAATTTGTAGCATATGACTATGATATTAAATTCTAACCACTTCAACACAATAATATATATACCAAATAGTGTTGTGTGTCAAGTTTCGTGCAAAACAAACCAAGTTTGAGCTACTTTATGCGCAAAAGTGCTAAAAACGCTTAAAAACCCTTAAAATCGCAATTTATCACTTAATTTCTAGGACATGACTATGATATTATATATTTTAACCACTTAGACACAATAATATATACCAAATAGTGTTGTGTGCCAAGTTTCGTGCAAAACAAACAAGGTTTGAGCTACTTTATGTGCAAAAGTGGTAAAACGCTTAAAAACCCTTAAAATCGCATCTTAACATGTAATTTCTAGCATATGACTAAGATTTTAAATTCTAACCACTTCAACACAATAATGTATACCAAATAGTGTTGTGTGCGAAGTTTTGTACAAAACAAACCAAGTTAGAGCTACTTTATGCGCAAAAGTGGCAAAAACGCATAAAAACCTTTATAATCATAACTTATCACGTAATTTCTAGCATATGACTATGATTTTATATTTTAACCACTTCAACACAGTAATATATACCAAATAGTGTTGTGTGCCAAGTTTCGCGTAAAACAAAAAAGGTTTGAGTTACTTTATGTGCAAAAGTGGCAAAACGCTTAAAAACCCTTAAAATCGTAACTTAGCACGTAAATTTTAGCATATGACTAAGATTTTAAATTCTAACTACTTCAACAGAATAATTAGTACCAAATTGTATTGTTTGCCAAGTTTCGTGCCGAACAAACCAAGTTTGAGCTATTTTATGTGAAAAAGTGGAAAAAACGCTTATAAACCCTTAAAATCACAATATAACATTTAATTTCTTGCATATGACTATGATTTTCAATTCTAACCACTTCAACACAATAATATATACCAAATAGTGTTGTGTGCCAAGTTTGGTGCAAAACAAACAGAGTTTGAGGTACTTTGTGCGCAAAAGTGGCAAAAACGCTAAAAAACTCTTATAATTGCAACATAACACGTAATTTTTAGCATATGACTTTGATAGTCAATTCTAACCACTTCAACACAATAATAAAAACCAAATAGTGTTGTGTGCGAAGTTTCGTGCAAAACTAACCAAGTTTGAGCTACTTTATGCGCAAAAGTGGCAAAAACGCTTAAAAACCCTTAAAATCGAAACTTATCAGGTAATTTTTAGCATATAACTATGATATTAAATTCTAACCACTTCAACACAATAATATATACCAAATAGTGTTGTGTGTCAAGTTTCGTGCAAAACAAACCAAGTTTGAGCTACTTTATGCGCAAAAGTGCCAAAAACGCTTAAAAACCCTTAAAATCGCAATTTATCACGTAATTTCTAGCATATGACTATGATTATATACTTTAACCACTTAGACACAATAATATATACCAAATAGTGTTGTGTGACAAGTTTCGTGCAAAACAAACCAAGTTTGAGCTACTTTATGTGCAAAAAGTGGTAAAACGCACAAAAACCCTTAAAATCGCAACTTAACATGTAATTTCTAGCACATGACTAAGATTTTAAATTCTAACCACTTCAACACAATAATATATACCAAATCGTGTTGTGTGCGAAGTTTCGTACAAAACAAACCAAGTTTGAGCTACTTAATGCGCAAAAGTGTCAAAAACGCTTAAAAACCCTTATAATCATAATTTATCACGTAATTTCTAGCATATGACTATGATTTTATATTTTAACCACTTCAACACAGTAATATATACCAAATAGTGTTGTGTGCCACATTTCGTGTAAAACAAACCAAGTTTAAGTTACTTTATGTGCAAAAGCGGCAAAACGCTTAAAAACACTTAAAATCGCAACTTAACAAGTTATTTCTAGCATATGACTAAGATTTTAAATTCTAACCACTTCAACAGAATAATAAACACCAAATAGTGTTGAGTGCCAAGTTTCGTGCAAAACAAACCAAGTTTGAGGTACTTTATGTGCAAAAGTGGAAAAAAACGCTTATAAACCCTTTAAATCACAACATAACATGTAATTTCTTGCATATGACTATGATTTTCAATTCTAACCACTTCAACACAATAATAAATACTAAATAGTGTTGTGTGCGAAGTTTCGTGTAAAACAAACCAAGTTTGAGCTACTTTATGCGCAAAAGTGGCAAAAACGCTTAAAAACCCTTAAAATCGAAACTTATCATGTAATATCTAGCATATGACTATGATTTTATATTTTAACCACTTCAACACAATAATATATACCAAATAGTGTTGTGAGCCAAGTTTCGTGCAAAACAAACGAAGTATGAGCTACTTTATGTGCAAAAGTGGCAAAACGTTTAAAAACCCTTAAAATTGCAACTTAACACGTAATTTCTTGCATATGACTAAGATTTTAAATTCTAAACACTTCAACACAATAATATATACCAAATAGTGTTGTGTGTCAAGTTTCGTGCAAAACAAACCAAGTTTGAGCTACTTTATGCGCAAAAGTGGCAAAAACGCTTAAAAACCATTAAAATCGAAACTTATGAGGTAATTTGTAGCATATAACTATAAAATTAAATTTTAACCACTTCAACACAATAATATATACCAAATAGTGTAGTGTGTCAAGTTTCGTGCAAAACAAACCAAGTTTGAGCTACTTTATGCGCAAAAGTGCCAAAAACGCTTAAAAGCCCTTAAAATCGCAATTTATCACGTAATTTCTAGCATATGACTATGATTATATATTTTAACCACTTAGACACAACAATATATACCAAATAGTGTTGTGTGCCAAGTTTCGTGCAAAACAAACCAAGTTTGAGCTACTTTATGTGCAAAAGTGGTAAAACGCTTAAAAACCCTTAAAATTACAACTTAACATGTAATTTCTAGCATATGACTAAGATTTTAAATTCTAACCACTTCAACACAATAAAATATACCAAATCGTGTTGTGTGCGAAGTTTCGTACAAAACAAACCAAGTTTGAGCTACTTAATGCGAAAAAGTGGCAAAAACGCTTAAAAACCCTTATAATCATAACTTATCACGTAATTTCTAGCATATGACTATTATTTTATATTTTAACCACTTCAACACAGTAATATATACCAAATAGTGTTGTTTGCCACATTTCGTGTAAAACAAACCAAGTTTGAGTTACTTTATATGCAAAAGCGGCAAAACGCTTAAAAAACCCTTAAAATCGCAACATAACACGTAATTTCTAGCATATGACTAAGATTTTAAATTCTAACCACTTCCACAGAATAATAAATACCAAATAGTGTTGAGTGCCAAGTTTCGTGCAAAACAAACCAAGTTTGAGGTACTTTATGTGCAAAGGAGGAAAAAACGCTTATAAACCCTTAAAATCACAACATAACATGTAATTTCTTGCATATGACTATGATTTTCAATTCTAACCACTTCAACACAATAATAAATACCAAATAGTGTTGTGTGCGAAGTTTCGTGCAAAACAAACCAAGTTTGAGCTACTTTATGCGCAAAAGTGGCAAAAACGCTTAAAAACCCTTAAAATCGCAACTTATCATGTAATTTCTAGCATATGACTATGATTTTATATTTTAACCACTTCAACACAATAATATATACCAAATAGTGTTGTGAGCCAAGTTTTGTGCAAAACGAACGATATTTGAGCTACTTTATGTACAAAAGTGGCAAAACGCTTAAAAACCCTTAAAATCGCAACTTAAGACGTAATTTCTAGCATATGAATAAGATTTTAAATTCTAAACACTTCAACACAATAATATATACGAAATAGTGGTGTGTGTCAAGTTTCGTGCAAAACAAACCAACTTTGAGCTACTTTATGCGCAAAAGTGGCAAAAACGCTTAAAAACCCCTTAAAATCGAAACTTATCAGGTAATTTGTAGCATATGACTATGATATTAAATTCTAACCACTTCAACACAATAATATATATACCAAATAGTGTTGTGTGTCAAGTTTCGTGCAAAACAAACCAAGTTTGAGCTACTTTATGCGCAAAAGTGCTAAAAACGCTTAAAAACCCTTAAAATCGCAATTTATCACTTAATTTCTAGGACATGACTATGATATTATATATTTTAACCACTTAGACACAATAATATATACCAAATAGTGTTGTGTGCCAAGTTTCGTGCAAAAGAAACAAGGTTTGAGCTACTTTATGTGCAAAAGTGGTAAAACGCTTAAAAACCCTTAAAATCGCATCTTAACATGTAATTTCTGGCATATGACTAAGATTTTAAATTCTAACCACTTCAACACAATAATGTATACCAAATAGTGTTGTGTGCGAAGTTTTGTACAAAACAAACCAAGTTAGAGCTACTTTATGCGCAAAAGTGGCAAAAACGCATAAAAACCTTTATAATCATAACTTATCACGTAATTTCTAGCATATGACTATGATTTTATATTTTAACCACTTCAACACAGTAATATATACCAAATAGTGTTGTGTGCCAAGTTTCGCGTAAAACAAACAAGGTTTGAGTTACTTTATGTGCAAAAGTGGCAAAACGCTTAAAAACCCTTAAAATCGTAACTTAGCACGTAAATTTTAGCATATGACTAAGATTTTAAATTCTAACTACTTCAACAGAATAATTAGTACCAAATTGTATTGTTTGCCAAGTTTCGTGCCGAACAAACCAAGTTTGAGCTATTTTATGTGAAAAAGTGGAAAAAACGCTTATAAACCCTTAAAATCACAATATAACATTTAATTTCTTGCATATGACTATGATTTTCAATTCTAACCACTTCAACACAATAATATATACCAAAGTGTTGTGTGCCAAGTTTGGTGCAAAACAAACAGAGTTTGAGCTACTTTGTGCACAAAAGTGGCAAAAACGCTAAAAAACTCTTATAATTGCAACATAACACGTAATTTTTAGCATATGACTTTGATAGTCAATTCTAACCACTTCAACACAATAATAAAAACCAAATAGTGTTGTGTGCGAAGTTTCGTGCAAAACTAACCAAGTTTGAGCTACTTTATGCGCAAAAGTGGCAAAAACGCTTAAAAACCCTTAAAATCGAAACTTATCAGGTAATTTTTAGCATATAACTATGATATTAAATTCTAACCACTTCAACACAATAATATATACCAAATAGTGTTGTGTGTCAAGTTTCGTGCAAAACAAACCAAGTTTGAGCTACTTTATGCGCAAAAGTGCCAAAAACGCTTAAAAGCCCTTAAAATCGCAATTTATCACGTAATTTCTAGCATATGACTATGATTATATATTTTAACCACTTAGACACAACAATATATACCAAATAGTGTTGTGTGCCAAGTTTCGTGCAAAACAAACCAAGTTTGAGCTACTTTATGTGCAAAAGTGGTAAAACGCTTAAAAACCCTTAAAATCGCAACTTAACATGTAATTTCTAGCATATGACTAAGATTTTAAATTCTAACCACTTCAACACAATAAAATATACCAAATCGTGTTGTGTGCGAAGTTTCGTACAAAACAAACCAAGTTTGAGCTACTTAATGCGCAAAAGTGGCAAAAACGCTTAAAAACCCTTATAATCATAACTTATCACGTAATTTCTAGCATATGACTATTATTTTATATTTTAACCACTTCAACACAGTAATATATACCAAATAGTGTTGTTTGCCACATTTCGTGTAAAACAAACCAAGTTTGAGTTACTTTATATGCAAAAGCGGCAAAACGCTTAAAAACCCTTAAAATCGCAACATAACACGTAATTTCTAGCATATGACTAAGATTTTAAATTCTAACCACTTCAACAGAATAATAAATACCAAATAGTGTTGAGTGCCAAGTTTCGTGCAAAACAAACCAAGTTTGAGGTACTTTATGTGCAAAGGAGGAAAAAACGCTTATAAACCCTTAAAATCACAACATAACATGTAATTTCTTGCATATGACTATGATTTTCAATTCTAACCACTTCAACACAATAATAAATACCAAATAGTGTTGTGTGCGAAGTTTCGTGCAAAACAAACCAAGTTTGAGCTACTTTATGCGCAAAAGTGGCGAAAACGCTTAAAAACCCTTAAAATCGCAACTTATCATGTAATTTCTAGCATATGACTATGATTTTATATTTTAACCACTTCAACACAATAGTATATACCAAATAGTGTTGTGAGCCAAGTTTTGTGCAAAACGAACGATGTTTGAGCTACTTTATGTACAAAAGTGGCAAAACGCTTAAAAACCCTTAAAATCGCAACTTAAGACGTAATTTCTAGCATATGAATAAGATTTTAAATTCTAAACACTTCAACACAATAATATATACGAAATAGTGGTGTGTGTCAAGTTTCGTGCAAAACAAACCAACTTTGAGCTACTTTATGCGCAAAAGTGGCAAAAACGCTTAAAAACCCCTTAAAATCGAAACTTATCAGGTAATTTGTAGCATATGACTATGATATTAAATTCTAACCACTTCAACACAATAATATATATACCAAATAGTGTTGTGTGTCAAGTTTCGTGCAAAACAAACCAAGTTTGAGCTACTTTATGCGCAAAAGTGCTAAAAACGCTTAAAAACCCTTAAAATCGCAATTTATCACTTAATTTCTAGGACATGACTATGATATTATATATTTTAACCACTTAGACACAATAATATATACCAAATAGTGTTGTGTGCCAAGTTTCGTGCAAAACAAACAAGGTTTGAGCTACTTTATGTGCAAAAGTGGTAAAACGCTTAAAAACCCTTAAAATCGCATCTTAACATGTAATTTCTGGCATATGACTAAGATTTTAAATTCTAACCACTTCAACACAATAATGTATACCAAATAGTGTTGTGTGCGAAGTTTTGTACAAAACAAACCAAGTTAGAGCTACTTTATGCGCAAAAGTGGCAAAAACGCATAAAAACCTTTATAATCATAACTTATCACGTAATTTCTAGCATATGACTATGATTTTATATTTTAACCACTTCAACACAGTAATATATACCAAATAGTGTTGTGTGCCAAGTTTCGCGTAAAACAAACAAGGTTTGAGTTACTTTATGTGCAAAAGTGGCAAAACGCTTAAAAACCCTTAAAATCGTAACTTAGCACGTAAATTTTAGCATATGACTAAGATTTTAAATTCTGACTACTTCAACAGAATAATTAGTACCAAATTGTATTGTTTGCCAAGTTTCGTGCCGAACAAACCAAGTTTGAGCTATTTTATGTGAAAAAGTGGAAAAAACGCTTATAAACCCTTAAAATCACAATATAACATTTAATTTCTTGCATATGACTATGATTTTCAATTCTAACCACTTCAACACAATAATATATACCAAATAGTGTTGTGTGCCAAGTTTGGTGCAAAACAAACAGAGTTTGAGGTACTTTGTGCGCAAAAGTGGCAAAAACGCTAAAAAACTCTTATAATTGCAACATAACACGTAATTTTTAGCATATGACTTTGATAGTCAATTCTAACCACTTCAACACAATAATAAAAACCAAATAGTGTTGTGTGCGAAGTTTCGTGCAAAACTAACCAAGTTTGAGCTACTTTATGCGCAAAAGTGGCAAAAACGCTTAAAAACCCTTAAAATCGAAACTTATCAGGTAATTTTTAGCATATAACTATGATATTAAATTCTAACCACTTCAACACAATAATATATACCAAATAGTGTTGTGTGTCAAGTTTCGTGCAAAACAAACCAAGTTTGAGCTACTTTATGCGCAAAAGTGCCAAAAACGCTTAAAAACCCTTAAAATCGCAATTTATCACGTAATTTCTAGCATATGACTATGATTATATACTTTAACCACTTAGACACAATAATATATACCAAATAGTGTTGTGTGACAAGTTTCGTGCAAAACAAACCAAGTTTGAGCTACTTTATGTGCAAAAGTGGTAAAACGCATAAAAACCCTTAAAATCGCAACTTAACATGTAATTTCTAGCACATGACTAAGATTTTAAATTCTAACCACTTCAACACAATAATATATACCAAATCGTGTTGTGTGCGAAGTTTCGTACAAAACAAACCAAGTTTGAGCTACTTAATGCGCAAAAGTGTCAAAAACGCTTAAAAACCCTTATAATCATAATTTATCACGTAATTTCTAGCATATGACTATGATTTTATATTTTAACCACTTCAACACAGTAATATATACCAAATAGTGTTGTGTGCCACATTTCGTGTAAAACAAACCAAGTTTAAGTTACTTTATGTGCAAAAGCGGCAAAACGCTTAAAAACACTTAAAATCGCAACTTAACAAGTTATTTCTAGCATATGACTAAGATTTTAAATTCTAACCACTTCAACAGAATAATAAACACCAAATAGTGTTGAGTGCCAAGTTTCGTGCAAAACAAACCAAGTTTGAGGTACTTTATGTGCAAAAGTGGAAAAAACGCTTATAAACCCTTTAAATCACAACATAACATGTAATTTCTTGCATATGACTATGATTTTCAATTCTAACCACTTCAACACAATAATAAATACCAAATAGTGTTGTGTGCGAAGTTTCGTGTAAAACAAACCAAGTTTGAGCTACTTTATGCGCAAAAGTGGCAAAAACGCTTAAAAACCCTTAAAATCGAAACTTATCATGTAATATCTAGCATATGACTATGATTTTATATTTTAACCACTTCAACACAATAATATATACCAAATAGTGTTGTGAGCCAAGTTTCGTGCAAAACAAACGAAGTATGAGCTACTTTATGTGCAAAAGTGGCAAAACGTTTAAAAACCCTTAAAATCGCAACTTAACACGTAATTTCTTGCATATGACTAAGATTTTAAATTCTAAACACTTCAACACAATAATATATACCAAATAGTGTTGTGTGTCAAGTTTCGTGCAAAACAAACCAAGTTTGAGCTACTTTATGCGCAAAAGTGCCAAAAACGCTTAAAAGCCCTTAAAATCGCAATTTATCACGTAATTTCTAGCATATGACTATGATTATATATTTTAACCACTTAGACACAACAATATATACCAAATAGTGTTGTGTGCCAAGTTTCGTGCAAAACAAACCAAGTTTGAGCTACTTTATGTGCAAAAGTGGTAAAACGCTTAAAAACCCTTAAAATCGCAACTTAACATGTAATTTCTAGCATATGACTAAGATTTTAAATTCTAACCACTTCAACACAATAAAATATACCAAATCGTGTTGTGTGCGAAGTTTCGTACAAAACAAACCAAGTTTGAGCTACTTAATGCGCAAAAGTGGCAAAAACGCTTAAAAACCCTTATAATCATAACTTATCACGTAATTTCTAGCATATGACTATTATTTTATATTTTAACCACTTCAACACAGTAATATATACCAAATAGTGTTGTTTGCCACATTTCGTGTAAAACAAACCAAGGTTGAGTTACTTTATATGCAAAAGCGGCAAAACGCTTAAAAACCCTTAAAATCGCAACATAACACGTAATTTCTAGCATATGACTAAGATTTTAAATTCTAACCACTTCAACAGAATAATAAATACCAAATAGTGTTGAGTGCCAAGTTTCGTGCAAAACAAACCAAGTTTGAGGTACTTTATGTGCAAAAGTGGAAAAAACGCTTATAAACCCTTAAAATCACAACATAACATGGAATTTCTTGCATATGAATATGATTTTCAATTCTAACCACTTCAACACAATAATAAATAACAAATAGTGTTGTGTGCGAAGTTTCGTGCAAAACGAACCAAGTTTGAGCTACTTTATGCGCAAAAGTGGCAAAAACGCTTAAAAACCCTTAAAATCGCAACTTATCATGTAATTTCTAGCATATGACTATGATTTTATATTTTAACCACTTCAACACAATAATATATACCAAATAGTGTTGTGAGCCAAGTTTTGTGCAAAACGAACGAAGTTTGAGCTACTTTATGTGCAAAAGTGGCAAAACGCTTAAAAACCCTTAAAATCGCAACTTAAGACGTAATTTCTAGCATATGACTTGGATTTTAAATTCTAAACACTTCAACACAATAATATATACGAAATAGTGTTGTGTGTCAAGTTTCGTGCAAAACAAACCAAGTTTGAGCTACTTTATGCGCAAAAGTGGCAAAAACGCTTAAAAACCCTTAAAATCGAAACTTATCAGGTAATTTGTAGCATATAACTATGATATTAAATTCTAACCACTTCAACACAATAATATATACCAAATAGTGTTGTGTGTCAAGTTTCGTGCAAAACAAACCAAGTTTGAGCTACTTTATGCGCAAAAGTGCCAAAAACGCTTAAAAACCCTTAAAATCGCAATTTATCACGTAATTTCTAGCATATGACTATGATTATATACTTTAACCACTTAGACACAATAATATATACCAAATAGTGTTGTTTGACAAGTTTCGTGCAAAACAAACCAAGTTTGAGCTACTTTATGTGCAAAAGTGGTAAAACGCATAAAAACCCTTAAAATCGCAACTTAACATGTAATTTCTAGCACATGACTAAGATTTTAAATTCTAACCACTTCAACACAATAATATATACCAAATCGTGTTGTGTGCGAAGTTTCGTACAAAACAAACCAAGTTTGAGCTACTTAATGCGCAAAAGTGGCAAAAACGCTTAAAAACCCTTATAATCATAACTTATCACGTAATTTCTAGCATATGACTATGATTTTATATTTTAACCACTTCAACACAGGTATATATACCAAATAGTGTTGTGTGCCACATTTCGTGTAAAACAAACCAAATTTAAGTTACTTTATGTGCAAAAGCGGCAAAACGCTTAAAAACTCTTAAAATCGCAACTTAACACGTTATTTCTAGCATATGACTAAGATTTTAAATTCTAACCACTTCAACAGAATAATAAATACCAAATAGTGTTGAGTGCCAAGTTTCGTGCAAAACAAACCAAGTTTGAGCTACTTTATGTGCAAAAGTGGAAAAAACGCTTATAAACCCATAAAATCACAACATAACATGTAATTTCTTGCATATGACTATGATTTTCAATTCTAACCACTTCAACACAATAATACATACCAAATAGTGTTGTGTGCCAAGTTTGGTGCAAAACAAACAGAGTTTGAGCTACTTTGTGCGCAAAAGTGGCAAAAACGCTAAAAAACTCTTATAATTGCAACATAACACGTAATTTCTAGCATATGACTTTGATAGTCAATTCTAACCACTTCAACACAATAATAAATACCAAATAGTGTTGTGTGCGAAGTTTCGTGCAAAACAAACCAAGTTTGAGCTACTTTATGCGCAAAAGTGGCAAAAACGCTTAAAAACCCTTAAAATCGCAACTTATCACGTAATTTCTAGCATATGACTATGATTTTATATTTTAACCACTTCAACACAATAATATATACCAAATAGTGTTATGAGCCAAGTTTCGTGCAAAACAAACGAAGTTTGAGCTACTTTATGTGCAAAAGTGGCAAAACGTTTAAAAACCCTTAAAATCGCAACATAACACGTAATTTCTAGCATATGACTAAGATTTTAAATTCTAAACACTTCAACACAATAATATATACGAAATAGTGTTGTGTGTCAAGTTTCGTGCAAAACAAACCAAGTTTGAGCTACTTTATGCGCAAAAGTGGCAAAAACGCTTGAAAACCCTTAAAATCGAAACTTATCAAGTAATTTGTAGCATATGACTATGATTTTAAATTCTAACCACTTCAACACAATAATATATACCAAATAGTGTTGTGTGTCAAGTTTCGTGCAAAACAAACCAAGTTTGAGCTACTTTATGCGCAAAAGTGCCAAAAATGCTTAAAAACCCTTAAAATCGCAATTTATCACGTAATCTCTAGCATATGACTATGATTATATACTTTAACCACTTAGACACAATAATATATACCAAATAGTGTTGTGTGACAAGTTTCGTGCAAAACAAACCATGTTTGAGCTACTTTATGTGCAAAAGTGGTAAAACGCATAAAAACCCTTAAAATCGCAACTTAACATGTAATTTCTAGCACATGACTAAGATTTTAAATTCTAACCACTTCAACACAATAATATATACCAAATCGTGTTGTGTGCGAAGTTTCGTACAAAACAAACCAAGTTTGAGCTACTTAATGCGCAAAAGTGGCAAAAACGCTTAAAAACCCTTATAATCATAACTTATCACGTAATTTCTAGCATATGACTATGATTTTATATTTTAACCACTTCAACACAGGTATATATACCAAATAGTGTTGTGTGCCACATTTCGTGTAAAACAAACCAAATTTAAGTTACTTTATGTGCAAAAGCGGCAAAACGCTTAAAAACTCTTAAAATCGCAACTTAACACGTTATTTCTAGCATATGACTAAGATTTTAAATTCTAACCACTTCAACAGAATAATAAATACCAAATAGTGTTGAGTGCCAAGTTTCGTGCAAAACAAACCAAGTTTGAGCTACTTTATGTGCAAAAGTGGAAAAAACGCTTATAAACCCATAAAATCACAACATAACATGTAATTTCTTGCATATGACTATGATTTTCAATTCTAACCACTTCAACACAATAATACATACCAAATAGTGTTGTGTGCCAAGTTTGGTGCAAAACAAACAGAGTTTGAGCTACTTTGTGCGCAAAAGTGGCAAAAACGCTAAAAAACTCTTATAATTGCAACATAACACGTAATTTCTAGCATATGACTTTGATAGTCAATTCTAACCACTTCAACACAATAATAAATACCAAATAGTGTTGTGTGCGAAGTTTCGTGCAAAACAAACCAAGTTTGAGCTACTTTATGCGCAAAAAGTGGCAAAAACGCTTAAAAAACCCTTAAAATCGCAACTTATCACGTAATTTCTAGCATATGACTATGATTTTATATTTTAACCACTTCAACACAATAATATATACCAAATAGTGTTATGAGCCAAGTTTCGTGCAAAACAAACGAAGTTTGAGCTACTTTATGTGCAAAAGTGGCAAAACGTTTAAAAACCCTTAAAATCGCAATATAACACGTAATTTCTAGCATATGACTAAGATTTTAAATTCTAAACACTTCAACACAATAATATATACGAAATAGTGTTGTGTGTCAAGTTTCGTGCAAAACAAACCAAGTTTGAGCTACTTTATACGCAAAAGTGGCAAAAACGCTTGAAAACCCTTAAAATCGAAACTTATCAAGTAATTTGTAGCATATGACTATGATTTTAAATTCTAACCACTTCAACACAATAATATATACCAAATAGTGTTGTGTGTCAAGTTTCGTGCAAAACAAACCAAGTTTGAGCTACTTTATGCGCAAAAGTGCCAAAAATGCTTAAAAACCCTTAAAATCGCAATTTATCACGTAATTTCTAGCATATGACTATGATTATATACTTTAACCACTTAGACACAATAATATATACCAAATAGTGTTGTGTGACAAGTTTCGTGCAAAACAAACCAAGTTTGAGCTACTTTATGTGCAAAAGTGGTAAAACGCATAAAAACCCTTAAAATCGCAACTTAACATGTAATTTCTAGCACATGACTAAGATTTTAAATTCTAACCACTTCAACACAATAATATATACCAAATCGTGTTGTGTGCGAAGTTTCGTACAAAATAAACCAAGTTTGAGCTACTTAATGCGCAAAAGTGGCAAAAACGCTTAAAAACCCTTATAATCATAACTTATCACGTAATTTTTAGCATATGACTATGAATTTATATTTTAACCACTTCAACACAGGTATATATACCAAATAGTGTTGTGTGCCACATTTCGTGTAAAACAAACCAAATGTAAGTTACTTTATGTGCAAAAGCGGCAAAACGCTTAAAAACCCTTAAAATCGCAACTTAACACGTTATTTCTAGCATATGACTAAGATTTTAAATTCTAACCACTTCAACAGAATAATAAATACCAAATAGTGTTGAGTGCCAAGTTTCGTGCAAAACAAACCAAGTTTGAGCTACTTTATGTGCAAAAGTTGAAAAAAACGCTTAGAAACCCATAAAATCACAACATAACATGTAATTTCTTGAATATGACTATGATTTTCAATTCTAACCACTTCAACACAATAATACATACCAAATAGTGTTGTGTGCCAAGTTTGGTGCAAAACAAACAGAGTTTGAGCTACTTTGTGCGCAAAAGTGGCAAAAACGCTAAAAAAACTCTTATAATTGCAACATAACACGTAATTTCTAGCATATGACTTTGATAGTCAATTCTAACCACTTCAACACAATAATAAATACCAAATAGTGTTGTGTGCGAAGTTTCGTGCAAAACAAACCAAGTTTGAGCTACTTTATGCGCAAAAGTGGCAAAAACGCTTAAAAAACCCTTAAAATCGCAAACTTATCACATAATTTCTAGCATATGACTATGATTTTATATTTTAACCACTTCAACACAATAATATATACCAAATAGTGTTATGAGCCAAGTTTCGTGCAAAACAAACGAAGTTTGAGCTACTTTATGTGCAAAAGTGGCAAAACGTTTAAAAACCCTTAAAATCGCAACATAACACGTAATTTCTAGCATATGACTAAGATTTTAAATTGTAAACACTTCAACACAATAATATATACCAAATAGTGTTGTGTGTCAAGTTTCGTGCAAAACAAACCAAGTTTGAGCTACTTTATGCGCAAAAGTGCCAAAAACGCTTGAAAACCCTTAAAATCGAAACTTATCAAGTAATTTGTAGCATATGACTATGATTTTAAATTCTAACCACTTCAACACAATAATATATACCAAATAGTGTTGTGTGTCAAGTTTCGTGCAAAACAAACCAAGTTTGAGCTACTTTATGCGCAAAAGTGCCAAAAACGCTTAAAAACCCTTAAAATCGCAATTTATCACGTAATTTCTAGCATATGACTATGATTATATACTTTAACCACTTAGACACAATAATATATACCAAATAGTGTTGTGTGACAAGTTTCGTGCAAAACAAACCAAGTTTGAGCTACTTTATGTGCAAAAGTCGTAAAACGCATAAAAAACCCTTAAAATCGCAACTTAACATGTAATTTCTAGCACATGACTAAGATTTTAAATTCTAACCACTTCAACACAATAATATATACCAAATCGTGTTGTGTGCGAAGTTTCGTACAAAACAAACCAAGTTTGAGCTACTTAATGCGCAAAAGTGGCAAAAACGCTTAAAAACCCTTATAATCATAACTTATCACGTAATTTCTAGCATATGACTATGATTTTATATTTTAACCACTTCAACACAGGTATATATACCAAATAGTGTTGTGTGCCACATTTCGTGTAAAACAAACGAAATTTAAGTTACTTTATGTGCAAAAGCGGCAAAACGCTTAAAAAACCCTTAAAATCGCAACTTAACACGTTATTTCTAGCATATGACTAAGATTTTAAATTCTAACCACCTCAACAGAATAATAAATACCAAATAGTGTTGAGTGCCAAGTTTCGTGCAAAACAAACCAAGTTTGAGCTACTTTATGTGCAAAAGTGGAAAACACGCTTATAAACCCATAAAATCACAACATAACATGTAATTTCTTGCATATGACTATGATTTTCAATTCTAACCACTTCAACACAATACTACATACCAAATAGTGTTGTGTGCCAAGTTTGGTGCAAAACAAACAGAGTTTGAGCTACTTTGTGCGCAAAAGTGGCAAAAACGCTAAAAAACTCTTATAATTGCAACATAACACGTAATTTCTAGCATATGACTTTGATAGTCAATTCTAACCACTTCAACACAATAATAAATACCAAATAGTGTTGTGTGCGAAGTTTCGTGCAAACCAAACCAAGTTTGAGCTACTTTTATGCGCAAAAGTGGCAAAAACGCTTAAAAACCCTTAAAATCGCAACTTATCACGTAATTTCTAGCATATGACTATGATTTTATATTTTAACCACTTCAACACAATAATATATACCAAATAGTGTTATGAGCCAAGTTTCGTGCAAAACAAACGAAGTTTGAGCTACTTTATGTGCAAAAGTGGCAAAACGTTTAAAAACCCTTAAAATCGCAACATAACACGTAATTTCTAGCATATGACTAAGATTTTAAATTCTAAACACTTCAACACAATAATATATACCAAATAGTGTTGTGTGTCAAGTTTCGTGCAAAACAAACCAAGTTTGAGCTACTTTATGCGCAAAAGTGGCAAAAACGCTTGAAAACCCTTAAAATCAAAACTTATCAAGTAATTTGTAGCATATGACTATGATTTTAAATTCTAACCACTTCAACACAATAATATATACCAAATAGTGTTGTGTGTCAAGTTTCGTGCAAAACAAACCGAGTTTGAGCTACTTTATGCGCAAAAGTGCCAAAAACGCTTAAAAACCCTTAAAATCGCAATTTATCACGTAATTTCTAGCATATGACTATGATTATATACTTTAACCACTTAGACACAATAATATACACCAAATAGTGTTGTGTGCCAAGTTTCGTGCAAAACAAACCAAGTTTGAGCTACTTTATGTGCAAAAGTGGTAAAACGCTTAAAAACCCTTAAAATCGCAACTTAACATGTAATTTATAACATATGACTAAGATTTTAAATACTAAACACTTCAACACAATAATATATACCAAATCGTGTTGTGTGCGAAGTTTCGTACAAAACAAACCAAGTTTGAGCTACTTAATGCGCAAAAGTGGCAAAAACGCTTAAGTACCCTTATAATCATAACTTATCACGTAATTTCTAGCATATCACTATGATTTTATATTTTAACCACTTCAACACAGTAATATATAGCAAATAGTGTTGTGTGCCACATTTCGTATAAAACAAACCAAGTTTGAGTTACTTTACGTGCAAAAGCGGCAAAACGCTTAAAAACCATTAAAATCGCAACTTAACACGTTATTTCTAGCATATGACTAAGATTTTAAATTCTAACCACTTCAACAGAATAATAAATACCAAATAGTGTTGAGTGCCAAGTTTCGTGCAAAACAAACCAAGTTTCAGCTACTTTATGTGCAAAAGTGGAAAAAACGCTTATAAACCCTTAAAATCACAACATAACATGTAATTTCTTGCATATGAATATGATTTTCAATTCTAACCACTTCAACACAATAATATATACCAAATAGTGTTGTGTGCCAAGTTTGGTGCAAAACAAACAGAGTTTGAGCGCAAAAGTGGCAAAAACGCTAAAAAACTCTTATAATTGCAACATAACACGTAATTTCTAGCATATGACTATGATTTTAAATTCTAACCACTTCAACACAATAATATATACCAAATAGTGTTGTGTGTCAAGTTTCGTGCAAAACAAACCAAGTTTGAGCTACTTTATGCGCAAAAGTGGCAAAAACGATTAAAAACCCTTAAAATCGAAACTTATCAAGTAATTTGTATCATATGACTATGATTTTAAATTCTAAACACTTCAACACAATAATATATACCAAATAGTGTTGTGTGTCAAGTTTTGTGCAAAAGAAATCCAGTTTGAGCTACTTTATGCGCAAAAGTGCCAAAAACGCTTAAAAACCCTTAAAATCGCTCTATGATTTTATATTTTAACCACTTAGACACAATAATATATACCAAATAGTGTTTTGTGCCAAGTTTCGTGCAAAACAAACAAGCTTTGAGCTACTTTATGTGCAAAAGTGGTAAAACGCTTAATAACCCTTAAAATCGTAACTTAACATGTAATTTCTTGCATATGACTAAGATTTTAAATTCTAACCACTTCAACACAATAATATATATCAAATAGTGTTGTGTGCGAAGTTTCGTACAAAACAAACCAAGTTAGAGCTACTTTATGCGCAAAAGTGGCAAAAACGCTTAAAAACCCTTATAATCATAACTTATCACGTAATTTCTAGCATATGACTATGATTTTATATTTTAACCACTTCAACACAGTAATATATACCAAATAGTG
>NC_080062.1:12290172-12333559 GCF_026212465.1 Amaranthus tricolor | reverse complement strand
GCACACAACACTATTTCGTATATATTATTGTGTTGAATTGTTAGAATTGAAAATCATAGTCATGTGCAAGAAATTACATGTTAAGTTGCGATTTTAAGGGTTTTTAAGCGTTTTGCCACTTTTGCACATAAAATAACTCAAACTTGGTTTGTTTTACACGAAACTTGGCACACAACACTATTTGGTATATATTATTGTGTTGAAGTGGTTAGTCATAGTCATATGCGAGAAATTAAGTGATAAGTTGCGATTTTAAGGGTTTTTAAGCTTTTTTGCCCCTTTTGCGCATAAAGTAACCCAAACTTGGTTTGTTTTGCACGAAACTTCGCACACAACACTATTTGGTATATATTATTGTGTTGAAGTGGTTAGAATTGAATATCAAAGTCATATGCTAGAAATTACGTGTTATGTTGCAATTATAAGGGTTTTTTAGCGTTTTTGGCACTTTTGCGCATAAATTAGCTCAAACTATGTTTGTTTTGCACGAAACTTGGCCCACAACACTATTTGGTATATATTATTGTGTTGAAGTGGTTAAATTGAATATCAAAGTCATATGCTAGAAATTACGTGTTATGTTGTAATTATAAGAGTTTTTTAGCGTTTTTGCCACTTTTGCGCACAAAGTAGCTCAAATTTGGTTTGTTTTGCACTAAACTTGGCACACAACACTATTTGGTATATATTATTGTGTTGAAGTGATTAGAATTGAAAATCATAGTCATGTGCAAGAAATTACATGTTAAATTGTGATTTTAAGGGTTTATAAGTTTTTTCCACTTTTGCACATAAAGTAGCTCAAACTTGGTTTGTTTTGCTCGAAACTTGGCACACAACACTATTTCGTATATATTATTGTGTTGAATTCTTAGAATTGAAAATCATAGTCATGTGCAAGAAATTACATGTTAAGTTGCGATTTTAAGGGTTTTTTAAGCGTTTTGCCACTTTTGCACATAAAATAACTCAAACTTGGTTTGTTTTACACGAAACTTGGCACACAACACTATTTGGTATATATTACTGTGTTGAAGTGGTTAAAATATAAAATCATAGTCATATGCTAGAAATTACGTGATAAATTGCGATTTTAAGGGTTTTTAAGCGTTTTTGGCACTATTGCGCATAAAATAGCTCAAACTTGGTTTGTTTTGCACGAAACTTGACACACAACACTATTTGGTATATATTATTGTGTTGAAGTGGTTAGAATTTAAAATCTTAGTCATATGCTAGAAATTACATGTTAAGTTGCGATTTTAAGGGTTTTTTAGCGTTTTGCCACTTTTGCACAAAAGTAGCTCAAACTTCGTTTGTTTTGCACGAAACTTGGCACACAACACTATTTGGTATATATTATTGTGTTGAAGTGGTTAAAATATAAAATAATAGTCATATGCTAGAAATTACGTGATAAGTTGCGATTTTAAGGGTTTTTAAGCGGTTTTTGCCACTTTTGCGCATAAAGTAGCCCAAACTTGGTTTGTTTTGCAAGAAACTTCGCACAGAACACTATTTGGTATATATTATTGTGTTGAAGTGGTTAGAATTGAATATCAAAGTCATATGCTAGAAATTACGTGTTATGTTGCAATTATAAGGGTTTTTTAGCGTTTTTGCCACTTTTGCGCATAAAGTAGCTCAAACTTGGTTTGTTTTGCACGAAACTTGGCACACAACACTATTTGGTATATATTATTGTGTTAAAGTGGTTAGAATTGAAAATCATAGTCATATGCAAGAAATTACATGTTATGTTGTGATTTAAAGGTTTATAAGCGTTTTTTCCACTTTTGCACATAATGTAGCTCAAACATGGTTTGTTTTGCACGAAACTTGGCACACAACACTATTTGGTATTTATTATTCTGTTGACGTGGTTAGAATTTAAAATCTTAGTGATATGCTAGAAATTACGTGTTAAGTTGCGATTTTAAAAGGGTTTTTCAGCGTTTTGCCACTTTTGCACATAAAGTAACTCAAACTTGGTTTATTTTACACGAAACTTGGCACACAACACTATTTGGTATATATTACTGTGTTGAAGTGGTTAAAATATAAAATCATAGTCATATGCTAAAAATTACGTGATAAATTGCGATTTTAAGGGTTTTTAAGCATTTTTGGCACTTTTGCGTATAAAATAGCTCAAACTTGGTTTGTTTTGCACGAAACTTGACACACAACACTATTTGGTATATATTATTGTGTTGAAGTGGTTAGAATTTAAAATCTTAGTCATATGCTAGAAATTACATGTTAAGTTGCGATTTTAAGGTTTTTTAGCGTTTTGGCACTTTTGCACAAAAAGTAGCTCAAACTTCGTTTGTTTTGCACGAAACTTGGCACACAACACTATTTGGTATATATTATTGTGTTGAAGTGGTTAAAATATAAAATAATAGTCATATGCTAGAAATTACGTGATAAGTTGCTATTTTAAGGGTTTTTAAGCGTTTTTGCCACTTTTGCGCATAAAGTAGCTCAAACTTGGTTTCTTTTGCACGAAACTTCGCACAGAACACTATTTGGTATATATTATTGTGTGAAGTGGTTAGAATTGAATATCAAAGTCATATGCTAGAAATTACGTGTTATGTTGCAATTATAAGGGTTTTTTAGCGTTTTTGCCACTTTTGCGCATAAAGTAGCTCAAACTTGGTTTGTTTTGCACGAAACTTGGCACACCAACACTATTTGGTATATATTATTGTGTTAAAGTGGTTAGAATTTAAAATCATAGTCATATGCAAGAAATTACATGTTATGTTGTGATTTAAAGGTTTATAAGCGTTTTTTCCACTTTTGCACATAATGTAGCTCAAACATGGTTTGTTTTGCACGAAACTTGGCACATAACACTATTTGGTATTTATAATTCTGTTGACGTGGTTAGAATTTAAAATCTTAGTCATATGCTAGAAATTACGTGTTAAGTTGCGATTTTAAGGGTTTTTAAGCGTTTTGCCACTTTTGCACATAAAGTAGCTCAAACTTCTCTTGTTTTGCACGAAACGTGGCACAGAACACTATTTGGTATATATTATTGTGTTGAAGTGGTTAGTCATAGTCATATGCGAGAAATTAAGTGATAAGTTGCGATTTTAAGGGTTTTTAAGCTTTTTTGCCCCTTTTGCGCATAAAGTAACCCAAACTTGATTTGTTTTGCACGAAACTTCGCACACAACACTATTTGGTATATATTATTGTGTTGAAGTGGTTAGAATTGAATATCAAAGTCATATGCTAGAAATTACGTGTTATGTTGCAATTATAAGGGTTTTTTAGCGTTTTGGCACTTTTGCGCATAAATTAGCTCAAACTTGGTTTGTTTTGCACGAACTTGGCCCACAACACTATTTGGTATATATTATTGTGTTGAAGTGGTTAAATTGAATATCAAAGTCATATGATAGAAATTACGTGTTATGTTGCAATTATAAGAGTTTTTTTAGCGTTTTTGCCACTTTTGCGCACAAAGTAGCTCAAATTTGGTTTGTTTTGCACTAACTTGGCACACAACACTATTTGGTATATATTATTGTGTTGAAGTGATTAGAATTGAAAATCATAGTCATGTGCAAGAAATTACATGTTAAATTGTGATTTTAAGGGTTTATAAGTTTTTTCCACTTTTGCACATAAAGCAGCTCAAACTTGGTTTGTTTTGCACGAAACTTGGCACACAACACTATTTCGTATATATTATTGTGTTGAATTGTTAGAATTGAAAATCATAGTCATGTGCAAGAAATTACATGTTAAGTTGCGATTTTAAGAGTTTTTAAGCGTTTTGCCACTTTTGCACATAAAATAACTCAAACTTGGTTTGTTTTACACGAAACTTGGCACACAACACTATTTGGTATATATTACTGTGTTGAAGTGGTTAAAATATAAAATCATAGTCATATGCTAGAAATTACGTGATAAATTGCGATTTTAAGGGTTTTTAAGCGTTTTTGGCACTTTTGCGCATAAAATAGCTCAAACTTGGTTTGTTTTGCACGAAACTTGACACACAACACTATTTGGTATATATTATTGTGTTGAAGTGGTTAGAATTTAAAATCTTAGTCATATGCTAGAAATTACATGTTAAGTTGCGATTTTAAGGGTTTTTTAGCGTTTTGCCACTTTTGCACAAAAAGTAGCTCAAACTTCGTTTGTTTTGTACAAAACTTGGCGCACAACACTATTTGGTATATATTATTGTGTTGAAGTGGTTAAAATATAAAATCATAGTCATATGCTAGAAATTACGTGATAAGTTGCGATTTTAAGGGTTTTTAAGCGTTTTTGCCACTTTTGCGCATAAAGTAGATCAAACTTGGTTTGTTTTTGTAAGAAACTTCGCACAGAACACTATTTGGTATATAATATTGTGTTGAAGTGGTTAGAATTGAATATAAAAGTCATATGCTAGAAATTACGTGTTATGTTGCAATTATAAGGGTTTTTTAGCGTTTTTGGCACTTTTGCGCATAAATTAGCTCAAACTTGGTTTGTTTTGCACGAAACTTGGCCCACAACACTATTTGGTATATATTATTGTGTTGAAGTGGTTAAATTGAATATCAAAGTCATATGCTAGAAATTACGTGTTATGTTGCAATTATAAGAGTTTTTTAGCGTTTTTGCCACTTTTGCGCACAAAGTAGCTCAAATTTGGTTTGTTTTGCACTAAATCTTGGCACACAACACTATTTGGTATATATTATTGTGTTGAAGTGATTAGAATTGAAAATCATAGTCATGTG
The DNA here is from genome assembly GCF_026212465.1 of Amaranthus tricolor. NCBI lineage: Eukaryota > Viridiplantae > Streptophyta > Magnoliopsida > Caryophyllales > Amaranthaceae > Amaranthus > Amaranthus tricolor. Next base: position 12,328,796 of record NC_080062.1, on the reverse strand, counting down.
CAAGAAATTACATGTTAAATTGTGATTTTAAGTGTTTATAAGTTTTTTCCACTTTTGCACATAAAGTAGCTCAAACTTGGTTTGTTTTGCTCGAAACTTGGCACACAACACTATTTCGTATATATTATTGTGTTGAATTGTTAGAATTGAAAATCATAGTCATGTGCAAGAAATTACATGTTAAGTTGCGATTTTAAGGGTTTTTAAGCGTTTTGCCACTTTTGCACATAAAATAACTCAAACTTGGTTGTTTTACACGAAACTTGGCACACAACACTATTTGGTATATATTACTGTGTTGAAGTGGTTAAAATATAAAATCATAGTCATATGCTAGAAATTACGTGATAAATTGCGATTTTAAGGGTTTTTTAAGCGTTTTTGGCACTTTTGCGCATAAAATAGCTCAAACTTGGTTTGTTTTGCACGAAACTTGACACACAAAACTATTTGGTATATATTATTGTGTTGAAGTGGTTAGAATTTAAAATCTTAGTCATATGCTAGAAATTACATGTTAAGTTGCGATTTTAAGGGTTTTTTAGCGTTTTGCCACTTTTGCACAAAAAGTAGCTCAAACTTCGTTTGTTTTGCACGAAACTTGGCACACAACACTATTTGGTATATATTATTGTGTTGAAGTGGTTAAAATATAAAATAATAGTCATATGCTAGAAATTACGTGATAAGTTGCGATTTTAAGGGTTTTTAAGCGTTTTTGCCACTTTTGCGCATAAAGTAGCTCAAACTTGGTTTGTTTTGCAAGAAACTTCGCACAGAACACTATTTGGTATATATTATTGTGTTGAAGTGGTTAGAATTGAATATCAAAGTCATATGCTAGAAATTACGTGTTATGTTGCAATTATAAGGGTTTTTTAGCGTTTTTGCCACTTTTGCGCATAAAGTAGCTCAAACTTGGTTTGTTTTGCACGAAACTTGGCACACAACACTATTTGGTATATATTATTGTGTTAAAGTGGTTAGAATTGAAAATCATAGTCATATGCAAGAAATTACATGTTATGTTGTGATTTAAAGGTTTATAAGCGTTTTTTCCACTTTTGAACATAATGTAGCTCAAACATGGTTTGTTTTGCACGAAACTTGGCACACAACACTATTTGGTATTTATAATTCTGTTGACGTGGTTAGAATTTAAAATCTTAGTCATATGCTAGAAATTACGTGTTAACTTGCGATTTTAAGGGTTTTTAAGCGTTTTGCTACTTTTGCACATAAAGTAGCTCAAACTTCTCTTGTTTTGCACGAAACGTGGCACAGAACACTATTTGGTATATATTATTGTGTTGAATTGGTTAAAATATAAAATCATAGTCATATGCGAAAAATTACGTGATAAGTTGCGATTTTAAGGGTTTTTAAGCTTTTTTGCCCCTTTTGCGCATAAAGTAGCCCAAACTTGGTTTGTTTTGCACGAAACTTCGCACACAACACTATTTGGTATATATTATTGTGTTGAAGTGGTTAGAATTGAATATAAAAGTCATATGCTAGAAATTACGTGTTATGTTGCAATTATAAGGGTTTTTTTAGCGTTTTTGGCACTTTTGTGCATAAATTAGCTCAAACTTGGTTTGTTTTGCACGAAACTTGGCCCACAACACTATTTGGTATATATTATTGTGTTGAAGTGGTTAAATTGAATATCAAAGTCATATGCTAGAAATTACGTGTTATGTTGCAATTATAAGAGTTTTTTAGCGTTTTTGCCACTTTTGCGCACAAAGTAGCTCAAATTTTGTTTATTTTGCACTAAACTTGGCACACAACACTATTTGGTATATATTATTGTGTTGAAGTGATTAGAATTGAACATCATAGTCATGTGCAAGAAATTACATGTTAAATTGTGATTTTAAGGGTTTATAAGCGTTTTTTTCCACTTTTGCACATAAAGTAGCTCAAACTTGGTTTGTTTTGCACGAAACTTGGCACACAACACTATTTGGTATATATTATTGTGTTGAATTGTTAGAATTGAAAATCATAGTCATGTGCAAGAAATTACATGTTAAGTTGCGATTTTAAGGGTTTTTAAGCGTTTTGCCACTTTTGCACATAAAATAACTCAAACTTGGTTTGTTTTACACGAAACTTGGCACACAACACTATTTGGTATATATTATTGTGTTGAAGTGGTTAGTCATAGTCATATGCGAGAAATTAAGTGATAAGTTGCGATTTTAAGGGTTTTTAAGCTTTTTTTGCCCCTTTTGCGCATAAAGTAACCCAAACTTGGTTTGTTTTGCACGAAACTTCGCACACAACACTATTTGGTATATATTATTGTGTTAAAGTGGTTAGAATTGAATATCAAAGTCATATGCTAGAAATTACGTGTTATGTTGCAATTATAAGGGTTTTTTAGCGTTTTTGGCACTTTTGCGCATAAATTAGCTCAAACTATGTTTGTTTTGCACGAAACTTGGCCCACAACACTATTTGGTATATATTATTGTGTTGAAGTGGTTAAATTGAATATCAAAGTCATATGCTAGAAATTACGTGTTATGTTTGTAATTATAAGAGTTTTTTAGCGTTTTTGCCACTTTTGCGCACAAAGTAGCTCAAATTTGGTTTGTTTTGCACTAAACTTGGCACACAACACTATTTGGTATATATTATTGTGTTGAAGTGATTAGAATTGAAAATCATAGTCATGTGCAAGAAATTACATGTTAAATTGTGATTTTAAGGGTTTATAAGTTTTTTCCACTTTTGCACATAAAGTAGCTCAAACTTGGTTTGTTTTGCTCGAAACTTGGCACACAACACTATTTCGTATATATTATTGTGTTGAATTCTTAGAATTGAAAATCATAGTCATGTGCAAGAAATTACATGTTAAGTTGCGATTTTAAGGGTTTTTAAGCGTTTTGCCACTTTTGCACATAAAATAACTCAAACTTGGTTTGTTTTACACGAAACATGGCACACAACACTATTTGGTATATATTACTGTGTTGAAGTGGTTAAAATATAAAATCATAGTCATATGCTAGAAATTACGTGATAAATTGCGATTTTAAGGGGTTTTTAAGCGTTTTTGGCACTATTGCGCATAAAATAGCTCAAACTTGGTTTGTTTTGCACGAAACTTGACACACAACACTATTTGGTATATATTATTGTGTTGAAGTGGTTAGAATTTAAAATCTTAGTCATATGCTAGAAATTACATGTTAAGTTGCGATTTTAAGGGTTTTTTAGCGTTTTGCCACTTTTGCACAAAAAGTAGCTCAAACTTCGTTTGTTTTGCACGAAACTTGGCACACAACACTATTTGGTATATATTATTGTGTTGAAGTGGTTAAAATATAAAATAATAGTCATATGCTAGAAATTACGTGATAAGTTGCGATTTTAAGGGTTTTTAAGCGTTTTTGCCACTTTTGCGCATAAAGTAGCTCAAACTTGGTTTGTTTTGCAAGAAACTTCGCACAGAACACTATTTGGTATATATTATTGTGTTGAAGTGGTTAGAATTGAATATCAAAGTCATATGCTAGAAATTACGTGTTATGTTGCAATTATAAGGGTTTTTTAGCGTTTTTGCCACTTTTGCGCATAAAGTAGCTCAAACTTGGTTTGTTTTGCACGAAACTTGGCACACAACACTATTTGGTATATATTATTGTGTTAAAGTGGTTAGAATTGAAAATCATAGTCATATGCAAGAAATTACATGTTATGTTGTGATTTAAACGGTTTATAAGCGTTTTTTCCACTTTTGAACATAATGTAGCTCAAACATGGTTTGTTTTGCACGAAACTTGGCACACAACACTATTTGGTATTTATAATTCTGTTGACGTGGTTAGAATTTAAAATCTTAGTCATATGCTAGAAATTACGTGTTAAGTTGCGATTTTAAGGGTTTTTAAGCGTTTTGCCACTTTTGCACATAAAGTAGCTCAAACTTCTCTTGTTTTGCACGAAACGTGGCACAGAACACTATTTGGTATATATTATTGTGTTGAATTGGTTAAAATATAAAATCATAGTCATATGCGAAAAATTACGTGATAAGTTGCGATTTTAAGGGTTTTTAAGCTTTTTTGCCCCTTTTGCGCATAAAGTAGCCCAAACTTGGTTTGTTTTGCACGAAACTTCGCACACAACACTATTTGGTATATATTATTGTGTTGAAGTGGTTAGAATTGAATATAAAAGTCATATGCTAGAAATTACGTGTTATGTTGCAATTATAAGGGTTTTTTAGCGTTTTTTGGCACTTTTGTGCATAAATTAGCTCAAACTTGGTTTGTTTTGCACGAAACTTGGCCCACAACACTATTTGGTATATATTATTGTGTTGAAGTGGTTAAATTGAATATCAAAGTCATATGCTAGAAATTACGTGTTATGTTGCAATTATAAGAGTTTTTTAGCGTTTTTGCCACTTTTGCGCACAAAGTAGCTCAAATTTTGTTTATTTTGCACTAAACTTGGCACACAACACTATTTGGTATATATTATTGTGTTGAAGTGATTAGAATTGAACATCATAGTCATGTGCAAGAAATTACATGTTAAATTGTGATTTTAAGGGTTTATAAGCGTTTTTTCCACTTTTGCACATAAAGTAGCTCAAACTTGGTTTGTTTTGCACGAAACTTGGCACACAACACTATTTGGTATATATTATTGTGTTGAATTGTTAGAATTGAAAATCATAGTCATGTGCAAGAAATTACATGTTAAGTTGCGATTTTAAGGGTTTTTAAGCGTTTTGCCACTTTTGCACATAAAATAACTCAAACTTGGTTTGTTTTACACGAAACTTGGCACACAACACTATTTGGTATATATTATTGTGTTGAAGTGGTTAGTCATAGTCATATGCGAGAAATTAAGTGATAAGTTGCGATTTTAAGGGTTTTTAAGCTTTTTTGCCCCTTTTGCGCATAAAGTAACCCAAACTTGGTTTGTTTTGCACGAAACTTCGCACACAACACTATTTGGTATATATTATTGTGTTAAAGTGGTTAGAATTGAATATCAAAGTCATATGCTAGAAATTACGTGTTATGTTGCAATTATAAGGGTTTTTTAGCGTTTTTGGCACTTTTGCGCATAAATTAGCTCAAACTATGTTTGTTTTGCACGAAACTTGGCCCACAACACTATTTGGTATATATTATTGTGTTGAAGTGGTTAAATTGAATATCAAAGTCATATGCTAGAAATTACGTGTTATGTTGTAATTATAAGAGTTTTTTAGCGTTTTTGCCACTTTTGCGCACAAAGTAGCTCAAATTTGGTTTGTTTTGCACTAAACTTGGCACACAACACTATTTGGTATATATTATTGTGTTGAAGTGATTAGAATTGAAAATCATAGTCATGTGCAAGAAATTACATGTTAAATTGTGATTTTAAGGGTTTATAAGTTTTTTCCACTTTTGCACATAAAGTAGCTCAAACTTGGTTTGTTTTGCTCGAAACTTGGCACACAACACTATTTCGTATATATTATTGTGTTGAATTGTTAGAATTGAAAATCATAGTCATGTGCAAGAAATTACATGTTAAGTTGCGATTTTAAGGGTTTTTAAGCGTTTTGCCACTTTTGCACATAAAATAACTCAAACTTGGTTTGTTTTACACGAAACTTGGCACACAACACTATTTGGTATATATTACTGTGTTGAAGTGGTTAAAATATAAAATCATAGTCATATGCTAGAAATTACGTGATAAATTGCGATTTTAAGGGTTTTTAAGCGTTTTTGGCACTATTGCGCATAAAATAGCTCAAACTTGGTTTGTTTTGCACGAAACTTGACACACAACACTATTTGGTATATATTATTGTGTTGAAGTGGTTAGAATTTAAAATCTTAGTCATATGCTAGAAATTACATGTTAAGTTGCGATTTTAAGGGTTTTTTAGCGTTTTGCCACTTTTGCACAAAAAGTAGCTCAAACTTCGTTTGTTTTGCACGAAACTTGGCACACAACACTATTTGGTATATATTATTGTGTTGAAGTGGTTAAAATATAAAATAATAGTCATATGCTAGAAATTACGTGATAAGTTGCGATTTTAAGGGTTTTTAAGCGTTTTTGCCACTTTTGCGCATAAAGTAGCTCAAACTTGGTTTGTTTTGCAAGAAACTTCGCACAGAACACTATTTGGTATATATTATTGTGTTGAAGTGGTTAGAATTGAATATCAAAGTCATATGCTAGAAATTACGTGTTATGTTGCAATTATAAGGGTTTTTTAGCGTTTTTGCCACTTTTGCGCATAAAGTAGCTCAAACTTGGTTTGTTTTGCACGAAACTTGGCACACAACACTATTTGGTATATATTATTGTGTTAAAGTGGTTAGAATTGAAAATCATAGTCATATGCAAGAAATTACATGTTATGTTGTGATTTAAAGGTTTATAAGCGTTTTTTCCACTTTTGCACATAATGTAGCTCAAACATGGTTTGTTTTGCACGAAACTTGGCACACAACACTATTTGGTATTTATTATTCTGTTGACGTGGTTAGAATTTAAAATCTTAGTCATATGCTAGAAATTACGTGTTAAGTTGCGATTTTAAGGGTTTTTCAGCGTTTTGCCACTTTTGCACATAAAGTAACTCAAACTTGGTTTGTTTTACACGAAACTTGGCAAACAACACTATTTGGTATATATTACTTTGTTGCAGTGGTTAAAATATAAAATCATAGTCATATGCTAGAAATTACGTGATAAGTTATGATTATAAGGGTTTTTACGCGTTTTTGCCACTTTTGCGCATAAATTAGCTCAAACTTGGTTTGTTTTGCACGAAACTTCGCACACAAGACTATTTGGTATATATTATTGTGTTGAAGTGGTTAGAATTGAATATAAAAGTCATATGCTAGAAATTACGTGTTATGTTGCAATTATAAGGGTTTTTTTTAGCGTTTTTGGTACTTTTGCGCATAAATTAGCTCAAACTATGTTTGTTTTGCACGAAACTTGGCCCACAACACTATTTGGTATATATTATTTTGTTGAAGTGGTTAAATTGAATATCAAAGTCATATGCTAGAAATTACGTGTTATGTTGTAATTATAAGAGTTTTTTAGCGTTTTTGCCACTTTTGCGCACAAAGTAGCTCAAATTTGGTTTGTTTTGCACTAAACTTGGCACACAACACTATTTGGTATATATTATTGTGTTGAAGTGATTAGAATTGAAAATCATAGTCATGTGCAAGAAATTACATGTTAAATTGTGATTTTAAGGGTTTATAAGTTTTTTCCACTTTTGCACATAAAGTAGCTCAAACTTGGTTTGTTTTGCTCGAAACTTGGCACACAACACTATTTCGTATATATTATTGTGTTGAATTCTTAGAATTGAAAATCATAGTCATGTGCAAGAAATTACATGTTAAGTTGCGATTTTAAGGGTTTTTAAGCGTTTTGCCACTTTTGCACATAAAATAACTCAAACTTGGTTTGTTTTACACGAAACTTGGCACACAACACTATTTGGTATATATTACTGTGTTGAAGTGGTTAAAATATAAAATCATAGTCATATGCTAGAAATTACGTGATAAATTGCGATTTTAAGGGTTTTTAAGCGTTTTTGGCACTATTGCGCATAAAATAGCTCAAACTTGGTTTGTTTTGCACGAAACTTGACACACAACACTATTTGGTATATATTATTGTGTTGAAGTGGTTAGAATTTAAAATCTTAGTCATATGCTAGAAATTACATGTTAAGTTGCGATTTTAAGGGTTTTTTAGCGTTTTGCCACTTTTGCACAAAAAGTAGCTCAAACTTCGTTTGTTTTGCACGAAACTTGGCACACAACACTATTTGGTATATATTATTGTGTTGAAGTGGTTAAAATATAAAATAATAGTCATATGCTAGAAATTACGTGATAAGTTGCGATTTTAAGGGTTTTTAAGCGTTTTTGCCACTTTTGCGCATAAAGTAGCTCAAACTTGGTTTGTTTTGCAAGAAACTTCGCACAGAACACTATTTGGTATATATTATTGTGTTGAAGTGGTTAGAATTGAATATCAAAGTCATATGCTAGAAATTACGTGTTATGTTGCAATTATAAGGGTTTTTTTAGCGTTTTTGCCACTTTTGCGCATAAAGTAGCTCAAACTTGGTTTGTTTTGCACGAAACTTGGCACACAACACTATTTGGTATATATTATTGTGTTAAAGTGGTTAGAATTGAAAATCATAGTCATATGCAAGAAATTACATGTTATGTTGTGATTTAAAGGTTTATAAGCGTTTTTTCCACTTTTGCACATAATGTAGCTCAAACATGGTTTGTTTTGCCACGAAACTTGGCACACAACACTATTTGGTATTTATTATTCTGTTGACGTGGTTAGAATTTAAAATCTTAGTCATATGCTAGAAATTACGTGTTAAGTTGCGATTTTAAGGGTTTTTCAGCGTTTTGCCACTTTTGCACATAAAGTAACTCAAACTTGGTTGGTTTTACACGAAACTTGGCAAACAACACTATTTGGTATATATTACTGTGTTGCAGTGGTTAAAATATAAAATCATAGTCATATGCTAGAAATTACGTGATAAGTTATGATTATAAGGGTTTTTACGCGTTTTTGCCACTTTTGCGCATAAAGTAGCTCAAACTTGGTTTGTTTTTTACGAAACTTCGCACACAACTCTATTTGGTATATATTATTGCTATTGAAGTGGTTAGAATTTAAAATCTTAGTCATATGCTAGAAATTACATGTTAAGTTGCGATTTTAAGGGTTTTTATGCGTTTTACCACTTTTGCACACAAAGTAGCTCAAACTTGGTTTGTTTTGCACTAAACTTGGCACACAACACTATTTGGTATATATTATTGTGTCTAAGTGGTTAAAATATAACATAATAGTCATATGCTAGAAATTACGTGTTAAGTTGCGATTTTAAGGGTTTTTAAGCGTTTTGCCACTTTTGCACATAAAGTAGCTCAAAGTTCGTTTGTTTTGCACGAAACGTGGCACACAACACTATTTGGTATACATTATTGTGTTGAAGTAGTTAAAATATAAAATCATAGTCATATGCGAGAAATTACGTGATAAGTTGCGATTTTAAGGGTTTTTAAGCGTTTTGCCCCTTTTGCACATAAAGTAGCCCAAACTTGGTTTGTTTTGCACGAAACTTCGCACACAAGACTATTTGGTATATATTATTGTGTTGAAGTGGTTAGAATTGAATATAAAAGTCATATGCTAGAAATTACGTGTTATGTTGCAATTATAAGGGTTTTTTTTAGCGTTTTTGGTACTTTTGCGCATAAATTAGCTCAAACTTGGTTTTGTTTTGCACGAAACTTGGCCCACAACACTATTTGGTATATATTATTGTGTTGAAGTGGTTAAATTGAATATCAAAGTCATATGCTAGAAATTACGTGTTATGTTGAAATTATAAGAGTTTTTTAGCGTTTTTCCCACTTTTGCGCACAAAGTAGCTCAAATTTGGTTTGTTTTGCACTAAACTTGGCACACAACACTATTTGGTATATATTATTGTGTTGAAGTGATTAGAATTGAAAATCATAGTCATGTGCAAGAAATTACATGTTAAATTGTGATTTTAAGGGTTTATAAGCGTTTTTTTCCACTTTTGCACATAAAGTAGCTCAAACTTGGTTTGTTTTGCTCGAAACTTGGCACACAACACTATTTCGTATATATTATTGTGTTGAATTGTTAGAATTGAAAATCATAGTCATGTGCAAGAAATTACATGTTAAGTTGCGATTTTAAGGGTTTTTAAGCGTTTTGCCACTTTTGCACATAAAATAACTCAAACTTGATTTGTTTTACACGAAACTTGGCACACAACACTATTTGGTATATATTACTGTGTTGAAGTGGTTAAAATATAAAATCATAGTCATATGCTGGAAATTACGTGATAAATTGCGATTTTAAGGGTTTTTAATCGTTTTTGGCACTTTTGCGCATAAAATAGCTCAAACTTTGTTTGTTTTGCACGAAACTTGACACACAACACTATTTGGTATATATTATTGTGTTGAAGTGGTTAGAATTTAAAATCTTAGTCATATGCTAGAAATTACATGTTAAGTTGTGATTTTAAGGGTTTTTTTAGCGTTTTGCCACTTTTGAACAAAAAGTAGCTCAAACTTCGTTTGTTTTGCACGAATCTTGGCACACAACACTATTTGGTATATATTATTGTGTTGAAGTGGTTAAAATATAAAATAATAGTCATATGCTAGAAATTACGTGATAAGTTGCGATTTTAAGGGTTTTTTAAGCGTTTTTGCCACTTTTGCGCATAAAGTAGCTCAAACTTGGTTTGTTTTGCACGAAACTTCGCACAGAACACTATTTGGTATATATTATTGTGTTGAAGTGGTTAGAATTGAATATCAAAGTCATATGCTAGAAATTACATGTTATGTTGCAATTATAAGGGTTTTCTAGCGTTTTTGCCACTTTCGCGCATAAAGTAGCTCAAACTTGGTTTGTTTTGCACGAAACTTGGCACACAACACTATTTGGTATATATTATTGTGTTAAAGTGGTTAGAATTGAAAATCATAGTCATATGCAAGAAATTACATGTTATGTTGTGATTTAAAGGTTTATAAGCGTTTTTTCCACTTTTGCACATAATGTAGCTCAAACTTGGTTTGTTTTGCACGAAACTTGGCACACAACACTATTTGGTATTTATTATTCTGTTGACGTGGTTAGAATTTAAAATCTTAGTCATATGCTAGAAATTACGTGTTAAGTTGCGATTTTAAGGGTTTTTAAGCGTTTTGCCACTTTTGCACATAAAGTAGCTCAAACTTCTCTTGTTTTGCACGAAACGTGGCACAGAACACTATTTGGTATATATTATTGTGTTGAATTGGTTAAAATATAAAATCATAGTCATATGCGAGAAATTACGTGATAAGTTGCGATTTTAAGGGTTTTTAAGCTTTTATGCCCCTTTTGCGCATAAAGTAGCCCAAACTTGGTTTGTTTTGCACGAAACTTCGCACACAACACTATTTGGTATATATTATTGTGTTGAAGTGGTTAGAATTGAATATAAAAGTCATATGCTAGAAATTACGTGTTATGTTGCAATTATAAGGGTTTTTTAGCGTTTTTGGCACTTTTGTGCATAAATTAGCTCAAACTTGGTTTGTTTTGCACGAAACTTGGCCCACAACACTATTTGGTATATATTATTGTGTTGAAGTGGTTTAAATTGAATATCAAAGTCATATGCTAGAAATTACGTGTTATGTTGCAATTATAAGAGTTTTTTAGCGTTTTTGCCACTTTTGCGCACAAAGTAGCTGCAAATTTGGTTTATATTGCACTAAACTTGGCACACAACACTATTTGGTATATATTATTGTGTTGAAGTGATTAGAATTGAACATCATAGTCATGTGCAAGAAATTACATGTTAAATTGTGATTTTAAGGGTTTATAAGCGTTTTTTCCACTATTTGCCACATAAAGTAGCTCAAACTTGGTTTGTTTTGCACGAAACTTGGCACACAACACTATTTGGTATATATTATTGTGTTGAATTGTTAGAATTGAAAATCATAGTCATGTGCAAGAAATTACATGTTAAGTTGAGATTTTAAGGGTTTTTAAGCGTTTTGCCACTTTTGCACATAAAATAACTCAAACTTGGTTTGTTTTACACGAAACTTGGCACACAACACTATTTGGTATATATTACTGTGTTGAAGTGGTTAAAATATAAAATCATAGTCATATGCTAGAAATTACGTGATAAATTGCGATTTTAAGGGTTTTTAAGCGTTTTTTGGCACTTTTGCGCATAAAATAGCTCAAACTTGGTTTGTTTTGCACGAAACTTGACACACAACACTATTTGGTATATATTATTGAGTTGAAGTGGTTAGAATTTAAAATCTTATTTATATGCTAGAAATTACATGTTAAGTTGCGATTTTAAGGGTTTTTTTAGCGTTTTGCCACTTTTGCACAAAAAGTAGCTCAAACTTCGTTTGTTTTGTACAAAACTTGTCGCACAACACTATTTGGTATATATTATTGTGTTGAAGTGGTTAGAATATAAAATCATAGTCATATGCTAGAAATTACGTGATAAGTTGCGATTTTAAGGGTTTTTAAGCGTTTTTGCCACTTTTGCGCATAAAGTAGCTCAAACTTGGTTTTTTTTGCACGAAACTTCGCACAGAACACTATTTGGTATATATTAATGTGTTGAAGTGGTTAGAATTGAATATCAAAGTCATATGCTAGAAATTACGTGTTATGTTGCAATTATAAGGGTTTTTTAGCGTTTTTGCCACTTTTGCGCATAAAGTAGCTCAAACTTGGTTTGTTTTGCACGAAACTTGGCACACAACACTATTTGGTATATATTATTGTGTTAAAGTGGTTAGAATTGAAAATCATAGTCATATGCAAGAAATTACATGTTATGTTGTGATTTAAAGGTTTATAAGCGTTTTTTCCACTTTTGCACATAAAGTAGCTCAAACTTGGTTTGTTTTGCACGAAACATGGCACACAACACTATTTGGTATTTATTATTCTGTTGACGTGGTTAGAATTTAAAATCTTAGTCATATGCTAGAAATTACGTGTTAAGTTGCGATTTTAAGGGTTTTTAAGCGTTTTGCCACTTTTGCACATAAAGTAGCTCAAACTTCGTTTGTTTTGCACGAAACGTGGCACAGAACACTATTTGGTATATATTATTGTGTTGAAGTGGTTAAAATATAAAATCATAGTCATATGCGAGAAATTACGTGATAAGTCTCGATTTTAAGGGTTTTTAAGCTTTTTTGCCCCTTTTGCGCATAAAGTAGCCCAAACTTGGTTTGTTTTGCACGAAACTTGGCCCACAACACTATTTGGTATATATTATTGTGTTGAAGTGGTTAGAATTGAATATAAAAGTCATATGCTAGAAATTACGTGTTATGTTGCAATTATAAGGGTTTTTTAGCGTTTTTGGCAATTTTGCGCATAAATTAGCTCAAACTTGGTTTGTTTTGCACGAAACTTGGCCCACAACACTATTTGGTATATATTATTGTGTTGAAGTGGTTAAATTGAATATCAAAGTCATATGTTAGAAATTACGTGTTATGTTGCAATTATAAGAGTTTTTTAGCGTTTTTCCCACTTTTGCGCACAAAGTAGCTCAAATTTGGTTTGTTTTGCACTAAACTTGGCACACAACACTATTTGGTATATATTATTGTGTTGAAGTGATTAGAATTGAAAATCATAGTCATGTGCAAGAAATTACATGTTAAATTGTGATTTTAAGGGTTTATAAGCGTTTTTTCCACTTTTGCACATAAAGTAGCTCAAATTTGGTTTGTTTTGCTCGAAACTTGGCACACAACACTATTTAGTATATATTATTGTGTTGAATTGTTAGAATTGAAAATCATAGTCATGTGCAAGAAATTACATGTTAAGTTGCGATTTTAAGGGTTTTTAAGCGTTTTGCCACTTTTGCACATAAAATAACTCAAACTTGGTTTGTTTTACACGAAACTTGGCACACAACACTATTTGGTATATATTACTGTGTTGAAGTGGTTAAAATATAAAATCATAGTCATATGCTAGAAATTACGTGATAAATTGCGATTTTAAGGGTTTTTAAGCGTTTTTGGCACTTTTGCGCATAAAATAGCTCAAACTTGGTTTGTTTTGCACGAAACTTGACACACAACACTATTTAGTATATATTATTGTGTTGAAGTGGTTAGAATTTAAAATCTTAGTCATATGCTAGAAATTACATGTTAAGTTGCGATTTTAAGGGTTTTTTTAGCGTTTTGCAAAAAGTAGCTCAAACTTCGTTTGTTTTGCACGAAACTTGGCACACAACACTATTTGGTATATATTATTGTGTTGAAGTGGTTAAAATATAAAATAATAGTCATATGCTAGAAATTACGTGATAAGTTGCGATTTTAAGGGTTTTTAAGCGTTTTTGCCACTTTTGCGCATAAAGTAGCTCAAACTTGGTTTGTTTTGCACGAAACTTCGCAAAGAACAAAGAACCCTATTTGGTATATATTATTGTGTTGAAGTGGTTAGAATTGAATATCAAAGTCATATGCTAGAAATTACGTGTTATGTTGCAATTATAAGGGTTTTTTAGCGTTTTTTCCACTTTTGCGCATAAAGTAGCTAAAACTTGGTTTGTTTTGCACGAAAGTTGGCACTCAACACTATTTGGTATGTATTATTGTGTTAAAGTGGTTAGAATTGAAAATCATAGTCATATGCAAGAAATTACATGTTATGTTGTGATTTAAAGGTTTATAAGCGTTTTTTCCACTTTTGCACATAATGTAGCTCAAACTTGGTTTGTTTTGCACGAAGCTTGGCACACAACACTATTTGGTATTTATTATTCTGTTCACGTGGTTAGAATTTAAAATCTTAGTCATATGCTAGAAATTACGTGTTAGTTGCGATTTTAAGGGTTTTTCAGCGTTTTGCTACTTTTGCACATAAAGTAACTCAAACTTGGTTTGTTTTACACGAAACTTGGCAAACAACACTATTTGGTATATATTACTGTGTTGCAGTGGTTAAAATATAAAATCATAGTCATATGCTAGAAATTACGTGATAAGTTATGATTATAAGGGTTTTTACGCGTTTTTGCCACTTTTGCGCATAAAGTAGCTCAAACTTGGTTTGTTTTGCACGAAACTTCGCACACAAGACTATTTGGTATATATTATTGTGTTGAAGTGGTTAGAATTTAAAATCTTAGTCATATGCTAGAAATTACATGTTAAGTTGCGATTTTAAGGGTTTTTATGCGTTTTACCACTTTTGCACATAAAGTAGCTCAAACTTGGTTTGTTTTGCACTAAACTTGGCACACAACACTATTTGGTTTATATTATTGTGTCTAAGTGGTTAAAATATAACATAATAGTCATATTCTAGAAATTACGTGTTAAGTCGCGATTTTAAGGGTTTTTAAGCGTTTTGCCACTTTTGCACATAAAGTAGCTCAAAGTTCGTTTGTTTTGCATGAAACGTGGCACACAACACTATTTGGTATACATTATTGTGTTGAACTGGTTAAAATATAAAATCATAGTCATACGCGAGAAATTACGTGATAAGTTGCGATTTTAAGGGTTTTTAAGCGTTTTTGCCCCTTTTGCGCATAAAGTAGCCCGAACTTGGTTTGTTTTGCAAGAAACTTCACACACAACACTATTTGGTATATATTATTGTGTTGAAGTGGTTAGAATTGAATATAAACGTCATATGCTAGAAATTACGTGTTATGTTGCAATTCTAAGGGTTTTTTAGCGTTTTTGGCACTTTTGCACATAAATTAGCTCAAACTTGGTTTGTTTTGCACGAAACTTGGCCCATAACACTATTTGGTATATATTATTGTGTTGAAGTGGTTAAATTGAATATCAAAGTCATATGCTAGAAATTACGTGTTATGTTGCAATTATAAGAGTTTTTTTAGCGTTTTTCCCACTTTTGCGCACAAAGTAGCTCAAATTTGGTTTGTTTTGCACTAAACTTGGCACACAACACTATTTGGTATATATTATTGTGTTGAAGTGATTAGAGTTGAAAATCATAGTCATGTGCAAGAAATTACATGTTAAATTGTGATTTTAAGGGTTTATAAGCGTTTTTTCCACTTTTGCACATAAAGTAGCTCAAACTTGGTTTATTTTGCTCGAAACTTGGCACACAACACTATTTAGTATATATTATTGTGTTGAATTGTTAGAATTGAAAATCATAGTCATGTGCAAGAAATTACATGTTAAGTTGCGATTTTAAGGGTTTTTAAGCGTTTTGCCACTTTTGCACATAAAATAACTCAAACTTGGTTTGTTTTACACGAAACTTGGCACCACAACACTATTTGGTATATATTACTGTGTTGAAGTGGTTAAAATATAAAATCATAGTCATATGCTAGAAATTACGTGATAAATTGCGATTTTAAGGGTTTTTAAGCGTTTTTGGCACTTTTGCGCATAAAATAGCTCAAACTTGGTTTGTTTTGCACGAAACTTGACACACAACACTATTTAGTATATATTATTGTGTTGAAGTGGTTAGAATTTAAAATCTTAGTCATATGCTAGAAATTACATGTTAAGTTGCGATTTTAAGGGTTTTTTAGCGTTTTGCAAAAAGTAGCTCAAACTTCGTTTGTTTTGCACGAAACTTGGCACACAACACTATTTGGTATATATTATTGTGTTGAAGTGGTTAAAATATAAAATAATAGTCATATGCTAGAAATTACGTGATAAGTTGCGATTTTAAGGGTTTTTAAGCGTTTTTGCCACTTTTGCGCATAAAGTAGCTCAAACTTGGTTTGTTTTGCACGAAACTTCGCAAAGAACCCTATTTGGTATATATTATTGTGTTGAAGTGGTTAGAATTGAATATCAAAGTCATATGCTAGAAATTACGTGTTATGTTGCAATTATAAGGGTTTTTTAGCGTTTTTTCCACTTTTGCGCATAAAGTAGCTAAAACTTGGTTTGTTTTGCACGAAACTTGGCACTCAACACTATTTGGTATGTATTATTGTGTTAAAGTGGTTAGAATTGAAAATCATAGTCATATGCAAGAAATTACATGTTATGTTGTGATTTAAAGGTTTATAAGCGTTTTCCACTTTTGCACATAATGTAGCTCAAACTTGGTTTGTTTTGCACGAAGCTTGGCACACAACACTATTTGGTATTTATTATTCTGTTCACGTGGTTAGAATTTAAAATCTTAGTCATATGCTAGAAATTACGTGTTAGTTGCGATTTTAAGGGTTTTTCAGCGTTTTGCTACTTTTGCACATAAAGTAACTCAAACTTGGTTTGTTTTACACGAAACTTGGCAAACAACACTATTTGGTATATATTACTGTGTTGCAGTGGTTAAAATATAAAATCATAGTCATATGCTAGAAATTACGTGATAAGTTATGATTATAAGGGTTTTTACGCGTTTTTGCCACTTTTGCGCATAAAGTAGCTCAAACTTGGTTTTTTTTTTTACGAAACTTCGCACACAACACTATTTGGTATATATTATTGTATTGAAGTGGTTAGAATTTAAAATCTTAGTCATATGCTAGAAATTACATGTTAAGTTGCGATTTTAAGGGTTTTTATGCGTTTTACCACTTTTGCACATAAAGTAGCTCAAACTTGGTTTGTTTTGCACTAAACTTGGCACACAACACTATTTGGTATATATTATTGTGTCTAAGTGGTTAAAATATAACATAATAGTCATATTCTAGAAATTACGTGTTAAGTCGCGATTTTAAGGGTTTTTAAAGCGTTTTGCCACTTTTGCACATAAAGTAGCTCAAAGTTCGTTTGTTTTGCATGAAACGTGGCACACAACACTATTTGGTATACATTATTGTGTTGAAGTGGTTAAAATATAAAATCATAGTCATACGCGAGAAATTACGTGATAAGTTGCGATTTTAAGGGTTTTTAAAGCGTTTTTTGCCCCTTTTGCGCATAAAGTAGCCCGAACTTGGTTTGTTTTGCAAGAAACTTCACACACAACACTATTTGGTATATATTATTGTGTTGAAGTGGTTAGAATTGAATATAAACGTCATATGCTAGAAATTACGTGTTATGTTGCAATTCTAAGGGTTTTTTAGCGTTTTTGGCACTTTTGCACATAAATTAGCTCAAACTTGGTTTGTTTTGCACGAAACTTGGCCCATAACACTATTTGGTATATATTATTGTGTTGAAGTGGTTAAATTGAATATCAAAGTCATATGCTAGAAATTACGTGTTATGTTGCAATTATAAGAGTTTTTTAGCGTTTTTCCCACTTTTGCGCACAAAGTAGCTCAAATTTGGTTTGTTTTGCACTAAACTTGGCACACAACACTATTTGGTATATATTATTGTGTTGAAGTGATTAGAGTTGAAAATCATAGTCATGTGCAAGAAATTACATGTTAAATTGTGATTTTAAGGGTTTATAAGCGTTTTTTCCACTTTTGCACATAAAGTAGCTCAAACTTGGTTTGTTTTGCTCGAAACTTGGCACACAACACTATTTAGTATATATTATTGTGTTGAATTGTTAGAATTGAAAATCATAGTCATGTGCAAGAAATTACATGTTAAGTTGCGATTTTAAGGGTTTTTAAGCGTTTTGCCACTTTTGCACATAAAATAACTCAAACTTGGTTTGTTTTACACGAAACTTGGCACACAACACTATTTGGTATATATTACTGTGTTGAAGTGGTTAAAATATAAAATCATAGTCATATGCTAGAAATTACGTGATAAGTTATGATTATAAGGGTTTTTACGCGTTTTTGCCACTTTTGCGCATAAAGTAGCTCAAACTTGGTTTTTTTTTACGAAACTTCGCACACAACACTATTTGGTATATATTATTGTATTGAAGTGGTTAGAATTTAAAATCTTAGTCATATGCTAGAAATTACATGTTAAGTTGCGATTTTAAGGGTTTTTATGCGTTTTACCACTTTTGCACATAAAGTAGCTCAAACTTGGTTTGTTTTGCACTAAACTTGGCACACAACACTATTTGGTATATATTATTGTGTCTAAGTGGTTAAAATATAACATAATAGTCATATTCTAGAAATTACGTGTTAAGTTGCGATTTTAAGGGTTTTTAAGCGTTTTGCCACTTTTGCACATAAAGTAGCTCAAAGTTCGTTTGTTTTGCATGAAACGTGGCACACAACACTATTTGGTACACATTATTGTGTTGAAGTGGTTAAAATATAAAATCATAGTCATACGCGAGAAATTACGTGATAAGTTGCGATTTTAAGGGTTTTTAAGCGTTTTTGCCCCTTTTGCGCATAAAGTAGCCCGAACTTGGTTTGTTTTGCACGAAACTTCACACACAACACTATTTGGTATATATTATTGTGTTGAAGTGGTTAGAATTGAATATAAACGTCATATGCTAGAAATTACGTGTTATGTTGCAATTCTAAGGGTTTTTTAGCGTTTTTGGCACTTTTGCACATAAATTAGCTCAAACTTGGTTTGTTTTGCACGAAACTTGGCCCACAACACTATTTGGTATATATTATTGTGTTGAAGTGGTTAAATTGAATATCAAAGTCATATGCTAGAAATTACGTGTTATGTTGCAATTATAAGAGTTTTTTAGCGTTTTTCCCACTTTTGCGCACAAAGTAGCTCAATTTTGGTTTGTTTTGCACTAAACTTGGCACACAACACTATTTGGTATATATTATTGTATTGAAGTGATTAGAGTTGAAAATCATAGTCATGTGCAAGAAATTACATGTTAAATTGTGATTTTAAGGGTTTATAAGCGTTTTTGCCACTTTTGCACATAAAGTAGCTCAAACTTGGTTTGTTTTGCTCGAAACTTGGCACACAACACTATTTCGTATATATTATTGTGTTGAATTGTTAGAATTGAAAATCATAGTCATGTGCAAGAAATTACATGTTAAGTTGCGATTTTAAGGGTTTTTAAGCGTTTTGCCACTTTTGCACATAAAATAACTCAAACTTGGTTTGTTTTACACGAAACTTGGCACACAACGCTATTTGGTATATATTACTGTGTTGAAGTGGTTAAAATATAAAATCATAGTCATATGCTAGAAATTACGTGATAAATTGCGATTTTAAGGGTTTTTAAGCGTTTGTGGCACTTTTGCGCATAAAATAGCTCAAACTTGGTTTCTTTTGCACGAAACTTGACACACAACACTATTTGGTATATATTATTGTGTTGAAGTGGTTAGAATTTAAAATCTTAGTCATATGCTAGAAATTACATGTTAAATTGTGATTTTAAGGGTTTTTTAGCGTTTTGCCACTTTTGCACAAAAAGTACCTCAAACTTCGTTTGTTTTGCACGAAACTTGGCACACAACACTATTTGGTATATATTATTGTGTTGAAGTGGTTAAAATATAAAATAATAGTCATATGCTAGAAATTACGTGATAAGTTGCGATTTTAAGGGTTTTTTAAGCGTTTTTGCCACTTTTGCGCATAAAGTAGCTCAAACTTGGTTTGTTTTTCACGAAACTTCGCACAGAACACTATTTGGTATACATTATTGTGTTGAAGTGGTTAGAATTGAATATCAAAGTCATATGCTAGAAATTACGTGTTATGTTGCAATTATAAGGGTTTTTTAGCGTTTTTGCCACTTTTGCGCATAAAGTAGCTCAAACTTGGTTTGTTTTGCACGAAACTTGGCACACAACACTATTTGGTATATATTATTGTGTTAAAGTGGTTAGAATTGAAAATCATAGTCATATGCAAGAAATTACATGTTATGTTGTGATTTAAAGGGTTTTTAAGCGTTTTGCCACTTTTGCACATAAAGTAGCTCAAACTTCTTTTGTTTTGCACGAAACTTGGCACACAACACTATTTGGTATATATTATTGTGTTGAAGTGGTTAAAATATAAAATCATAGTCATATGCTGGAAATTACTTGATAAGTTGCGATTTTAAGGGTTTTTAAGCGTTTTTGCCACTTTTGCGCATAAAGTAGCTCAAACTTGGTTTGTTTTGCACGAAACTTCGCACACAACACTATTTGGTATATATTATTGTGTTGAAGTAGTTAGAATTGAATATCAAAGTCATATGCTAGAAATTACGTGTTATGTTGCAATTATAAGGGTTTTTTTAGCGTTTTTGGCACATTTGCGCCTAAATTAGCTCAAACTTGGTTTGTTTTGCACAAAACTTGGCATACAATACTATTTGGTATATATTATTGTGTTGAAGTGGTTAGAATTGAAAATCATAGTCATATGCAAGAAATTACATGTTATGTTGTGATTTTAAGGGTTTATAAGCGTTTTTTCCACTTTTGCACATAAAGCAGCTCAAACTTGGTTTGTTTTGCACGAAACTTGGCACACAACACTATTTGGTATTTATTATTCTGTTGACGTGGTTAGAATTTAAAATCTTAGTCATATGCTAGAAATTACGTGTTAAGTTGAGATTTTAAGGGTTTTTCAACGTTTTGCCACTTTTGCACATAAAGTAACTCAAACTTGGTTTGTTTTACACGAAACTTGGCAAACAACACTATTTGGTATATATTACTGTGTTGCAGTGGTTAAAATATAAAATCATAGTCATATGCTGGAAATTACGTGATAAGTTGCGATTTTAAGGGTTTTTAAGCGTTTTTGCCACTTTTGCGTATAAAGTAGCTCGAACTTGGTTTGTTTTGTACGAAACTTCGCACACAACACTATTGAAGTGGTTAGAATGTAAAATCTTCGTCATATGCTAGAAATTACATGTTAAGTTGCGATTTTAAGGGTTTTTATGCGTTTTACCACTTTTGCACATAAAGTAGCTCAAACTTGGTTTGTTTTGCACTAAACTTGGCACACAACACTATTTGGTATATATTATTGTGTCTAAGTGGTTAAATTATAAAATCATAGTCATATGCTAGAAATTACGTGTTAAGTTGCGATTTTAAGGGTTTTTAAGCGTTTTGCCACTTTTGCACATAAAGTAGCTCAAACTTCGTTTGTTTTGCACGAAACTTGGCACACAAAACAATTTGGTATATATTATTGTGTTAAAGTGGTTAAAATATAAAATCATAGTCTTATGCTAGAAATTACGTGATAAGCGTTTTGCCACTTTTGCGCATAAAGTAGCTCAACCTTGGTTTGTTTTGAACGAAACTTCGCACACAACACTATTTGGTATATATTATTGTGTTGAAGTGGTTAGAATTGATTATCAAAGTCGTATGCTAGAAATTACGTGTTATGATGCAATTATAAGGGTTTTTTAGCGTTTTTGGCACATTGGCGCATAAATTAGCTCAAACTTGGTTTGTTTTGCACAAAACTTGGCACACAATACTATTTGGTATATATTATTGTGTTGAAGTGGTTAAATTGAATATCAAAGTCATATGCTAGAAATTACTTGTTATGTTGCAATTATAAGAGTTTTTTAGCGTTTTTGCCACTTTTGCGCACAAAGTAGCTCAAACTTGGTTTGTTTTGCATGAAACTTGACACACAACACTATTTGGTATTTATTATTCTGTTGAAGTGGTTAGAGTTTAAAATCTTTGTCATATGATAGAAATTACGTGTTAAGTTGCGATTTTAAGGGTTTTTTTTCTTTTTGCCACTTTTGCACATAAAGTAACTCAAACTTGGTTTGTTTTACACGAAACTTGGCACACAACACTATTTGGTATATATTACAGTGTTGAAGTGGTTAAAATATAAAATCATAGTCATATGCTAGAAATTACGTGATAAGTTATGATTATAAGGGTTTTTAAGCGTTTTTGCCACTTTTGCGCATAAAGTAGCTCAAACTTGGTTTGTTTTGTACGAAACTTCACACACAACACTATTTGGTATATATAATTGTATTGAAGTGGTTAGAATTTAAAATCTTAGTCATATGCTAGAAATTACATGTTAAGTTGCGATTTTAAGGGTTTTTATGCGTTTTACCACTTTTGCACATAAAGTAGCTCAAACTTGGTTTGTTTTGCACGAAACTTGGCACACAACACTATTTGGTATATATTATTGTGTCTAAGTGGTTAGAATATAAAATCATAGTCATATGCTAGAAATTACGTGTTAAGTTACGATTTTAAGGGTTTTTAAGCGTTTTGCCACTTTTGCACATAAAGTAGCTCAAACTTCGTTTGTTTTGCACGAAACTTGGCACACAACACTATTTGGTATATATTATTGTGTTGAAGTGGTTAAAATATAAAATCATAGTCATATACTAGAAATTACGTGATAAGTTATGATTATAAGGGTTTTTAAGCGTTTTTGCCACTTTTGCGCATAAAGTAGCTCAAACTTGGTTTGTTTTGTATGAAACTTCGCACACAACACTATTTGGTATATATTATTGTATTGAAGTGGTTAGAATTTAAAATCTTAGTCATATGCTAGAAATTACATGTTAAGTTGCAATTTTAAGGGTTTTTATGCGTTTTACCACTTTTGCACATAAAGTAGCTCAAACTTGGTTTGTTTTGCACGAAACTTGGCACACAACACTATTTGGTATATATTATTGTGTCTAAGTGGTTATTATATAAAATCATAGTCATATGCTAGAAATTATGTGTTAAGTTACGATTTTAAGGGTTTTTAAGCGTTTTGCCACTTTTGCACATAAAGTAGCTCAAACTTCGTTTGTTTTGCACGAAACTTGGCAAACAACACTATTTGGTATATATTATTGTGTTGAAGTGGTTAAAATATAAAATCATAGTCATATGCTGGAAATTACGTGATAAGTTGCGATTTTAAGGGTTTTTAAGCGTTTTTGCCACTTTTGCGTATAAAGCAGCTCAAACTTGGTTTGTTTTGCACGAAACTTCGCACACAACACTATTGGTATATATTATTGTGTTGAAGTTGTTAGAATTGAATATCAAAGTCATATGCTAGAAATTACGTGTTATGTTGCAATTATAAGGGTTTTTTAGCGTTTTTGGCACATTTGCGCATAAATTAGCTCAAACTTGGTTTGTTTTGCACAAAACTTGGCACACAATACTATTTGGTATATATTATTGTGTTGAAGTGGTTAAATTGAATATCAAAGTCATATGCTAGAAATTACGTGTTATGTTGCAATTATAAGAGTTTTTTAGCGTTTTTGCCACTTTTGCGCATAAAGTAGCTCAAACTTGGTTTGTTTTGCAAAAAACATGGCACACAACACTATTTGGTATATATTATTGTGTTGAAGTGGTTAGAATTGAAAATCATAGTCATATGCAAGAAATTACATGTTATGTTGTGATTTTAAGGGTTTATAAGCGTTTTTTCCACTTTTGCACATAAAGTAGCTCAAACTTGGTTTGTTTTGCACGAAACTTGGCACACAACACTATTTGGTATTTATTATTCTGTTGACATGGTTAGAATTTAAAATCTTAGTCATATGCTAGAAATTACGTGTTAAGTTGCGATTTTAAGGGTTTTTCAGCGTTTTTGCCACTTTTGCGCATAAAGTAGCTCAAACTTGGTTTGTTTTGAACGAAACTTCGCACACAACACTATTTGGTATATATTATTGTGTTGAAGTTGTTAGAATTGATTATCAAAGTCATATGCTAGAAATTACGTGTTATGATGCAATTTTAAGGGTTTTTTAGCGTTTTTGGCACATTTGTGCATAAATTAGCTCAAACTTGGTTTGTTTTGCACAAAACTTGGCACACAATACTATTTGGTATATATTATTGTGTTGAAGTGGTTAAATTGAATATCAAAGTCATATGCTAGAAATTACGTGTTATGTTGCAATTATAAGAGTTTTTTAGCGTTTTTGCCACTTTTGCGCACAAAGTAGCTCAAACTTGGTTTGTTTTGCACGAAACTTGGCACACAACACTATTTGGTATTTATTATTCTGTTGAAGTGGTTAGAGTTTAAAATCTTTGTCATATGCTAGAAATTACGTGTTAAGTTGCGATTTTAAGGGTTTTTTTTTCTTTTTGCCACTTTTGCACATAAAGTAACTCAAACTTGGTTTGTTTTACACGAAACTTGGCACACAACACTATTTGGTATATATTACTGTGTTGAAGTGGTTAAAATATAAAATCATAGTCATATGCTAGAAATTACGTGATAAGTTATGATTATAAGGGTTTTTAAGCGTTTTTGCCAATTTTGCGCATAAAATAGCTCAAACTTGGTTTGTTTTGTACGAAACTTCACACACAACACTATTTGGTATATATTATTGTATTGAAGTGGTTAGAATTTAAAATCTTAGTCATATGCTAGAAATTACATGTTAAGTTGCGATTTTAAGGGTTTTTATGCGTTTTACCACTTTTGCACATAAAGTAGCTCAAACTTGGTTTGTTTTACACGAAACTTGGCACACAACACTATTTGGTATATATTATTGTGTCTAAGTGGTTAAAATATAAAATCATAGTCATAAGCTAGAAATTACGTGTTAAGTTACGATTTTAAGGGTTTTTAAGCGTTTTGCCACTTTTGCACATAAAGTAGCTCAAACTTCGTTTGTTTTGCACGAAAATATGGCACACAACACTATTTGGTATATATTATTGGTTGAAGTGGTTTAAATATAAAATCATAGTCATATGCTAGAAATTACGTGATAAGTTATGGATTATAAGGGTTTTTAAGCGTTTTTGCCACTTTTGCGCATAATGTAGCTCAAACTTGGTTTGTTTTGTACGAAACTTCGCACACAACACTATTTGGTATATATTATTGTATTGAAGTGGTTAGAATTTAAAATCTTAGTCATATGCTAGAAATTACATGTTAAGTTGCGATTTTAAGGGTTTTTATGCGTTTTTACCACTTTTGCACATAAAGTAGCTCAAACTTGGTTTGTTTTGCACGAAACTTGGCACACAACACTACTTGGTATATATTATTGTGTCTACGTGGTTAAAATACAAAATCATAGTCATATGCCAGAAATTACGTGTTAAGTTACAATTTTAAGGGTTTTTAAGCGTTTTGCCACTTTTGCACATAAAGTAGCTCAAACTTCGTTTGTTTTGCACGAAACTTGGCACACAACACTATTTGGTATATATTATTGTGTTGAAGTGGTTAAAATATAAAATCATAGTCATATGCTGGAAATTACGTGATAAGTTGCGATTTTTAAGGGTTTTTAAGCGTTTTTGCCACTTTTGCGCATAAAGTAGCTCAAACTTGGTTTGTTTTGCAAGAAACTTGGCACACAACACTATTTGGTATATATTATTGTGTTGAAGTGGTTAGAATTGAAAATCATAGTCATATGCAAGAAATTACATGTTATGTTGTGATTTTAAGGGTTTATAAGCGTTTTTTCCACTTTTGCACATAAAGTAGCTCAAACTTGGTTTGTTTTGCACGAAACTTGGCACACAACACTATTTGGTATTTATTATTCTGTTGACGTGGTTAGAATTTAAAATCTTAGTCATATGCTAGAAATTACGTGTTAAGTTGCGATTTTAAGGGTTTTTCAGCGTTTTGCCACTTTTGCACATAAAGTAACTCAAACTTGGTTTGTTGTAGACGAAACTTGGCAAACAACACTATTTGGTATGTATTACTGTGTTGCAGTGGTTAAAATATAAAATCATAGTCATACGCTAGAAATTACGTGATAAGTTATGATTATAAGGGTTTTTACGCGTTTTTGCCACTTTTGCGCATAAAGTAGCTCAAACTTGGTTTGTTTTGTATGAAACTTCGCACACAACACTATTTGGTATATATTATTGTATTGAAGTGGTTAGAATTTAAAATCTTAGTCATATGCTAGAAATTACATGTTAAGTTGCAATTTTAAGGGTTTTTATGCGTTTTACCACTTTTGCACATAAAGTAGCTCAAACTTGGTTTGTTTTGCACGAAACTTGGCACACAACACTATTTGGTATATATTATTGTGTCTAAGTGGTTATTATATAAAATCATAGTCATATGCTAGAAATTATGTGTTAAGTTACGATTTTAAGGGTTTTTAAGCGTTTTGCCACTTTTGCACATAAAGTAGCTCAAACTTCGTTTGTTTTGCACGAAACTTGGCACACAACACTATTTGGTATATATTATTGTGTTGAAGTGGTTAAAATATAAAATCATAGTCATATGCTGGAAATTACGTGATAAGTTGCGATTTTAAGGGTTTTTAAGCGTTTTTGCCACTTTTGCGTATAAAGCAGCTCAAACTTGGTTTGTTTTGCACGAAACTTCGCACACAACACTATTGGTATATATTATTGTGTTGAAGTGGTTAGAATTGAATATCAAAGTCATATGCTAGAAATTACGTGTTATGTTGCAATTATAAGGGTTTTTTTAGCGTTTTTGGCACATTTGCGCATAAATTAGCTCAAACTTGGTTTGTTTTGCACAAAACTTGGCACACAATACTATTTGGTATATATTATTGTGTTGAAGTGGTTAAATTGAATATCAAAGTCATATGCTAGAAATTACGTGTTATGTTGCAATTATAAGAGTTTTTTAGCGTTTTTGCCACTTTTGCGCATAAAGTAGCTCAAACTTGGTTTGTTTTGCAAGAAACATGGCACACAACACTATTTGGTATATATTATTGTGTTGAAGTGGTTAGAATTGAAAATCATAGTCATATGCAAGAAATTACATGTTATGTTGTGATTTTAAGGGTTTATAAGCGTTTTTTCCACTTTTGCACATAAAGTAGCTCAAACTTGGTTTGTTTTGCACGAAACTTGGCACACAACACTATTTGGTATTTATTATTCTGTTGACATGGTTAGAATTTAAAATCTTAGTCATATGCTAGAAATTACGTGTTAAGTTGCGATTTTAAGGGTTTTTTCAGCGTTTTTGCCACTTTTGCGCATAAAGTAGCTCAAACTTGGTTTGTTTTGAACGAAACTTCGCACACAACACTATTTGGTATATATTATTGTGTTGAAGTTGTTAGAATTGATTATCAAAGTCATATGCTAGAAATTACGTGTTATGATGCAATTTTAAGGGTTTTTTAGCGTTTTTGGCACATTTGTGCATAAATTAGCTCAAACTTGGTTTGTTTTGCACAAAACTTGGCACACAATACTATTTGGTATATATTATTGTGTTGAAGTGGTTAAATTGAATATCAAAGTCATATGCTAGAAATTACGTGTTATGTTGCAATTATAAGAGTTTTTTAGCGTTTTTGCCACTTTTGCGCACAAAGTAGCTCAAACTTGGTTTGTTTTGCACGAAACTTGGCACACAACACTATTTGGTATTTATTATTCTGTTGACGTGGTTAGAATTTAAAATCTTAGTCATATGCTAGAAATTACGTGTTAAGTTGCGATTTTAAGGGTTTTTTCAGCGTTTTGCCACTTTTGCACATAAAGTAACTCAAACTTGGTTTGTTTTACACGAAACTTGGAAAACAACACTATTTGGTATATATTACTGTGTTGCAGTGGTTAAAATATAAAATCATAGTCATATGCTAGAAATTACGTGATAAGTTATGATTATAAGGGTTTTTACGCGTTTTTGCCACTTTTGCGCATAAAGTAGCTCAAACTTGGTTTGTTTTGTACGAAACTTCGCACACAACACTATTTGGTATATATTATTGTATTGAAGTGGTTAGAATTTAAAATCTTAGTCATATGCTAGAAATTACATGTTAAGTTGCGATTTTAAGGGTTTTTATGCGTTTTACCACTTTTGCACATAAAGTAGCTCAAACTTGGTTTGTTTTGCACTAAACTTGGCACACAACACTATTTGGTATATATTATTGTGTCTAAGTGGTTAAAATATAAAATCATAGTCATATGCTAGAAATAACGTGTTAAGTTGCGATTTTTAAGGGTTTTTAAGCGTTTTGCCACTTTTGCACATAAAGTAGCTCAAACTTCATTTGTTTTGCACGAAACATGGCTCACAACACTATTTGGTATATATAATTGTGTTAAAGTGGTTAAAATATAAAATCATAGTCATATGCTAGAAATTACGTGATAAGTTGCGATTTTAATGGTTTTTAAGCGTTTTTGCCACTTTTGCGCATAAAGTAGCTCAACCTTGGTTTGTTTTGAACGAAACTTCGCACACAACACTATTTGGTATATATTATTGTGTTGAAGTGGTTAGAATTGATTATCAAAGTCATATGCTAGAAATTACGTGTTATGATGCAATTATAAGGGTTTTTTTAGCATTTTTGGCACATTTGCGCATAAATTAACTCAAACTTGGTTTGTTTTGCACGAAACTTGGCACACAATACTATTTGGTATATATTATTGTGTTGAAGTGGTTAAATTGAATATCAAAGACATATGCTAGAAATTACGTGTTATGTTGCAATTATAAGAGTTTTTTAGCGTTTTTGCCACTTTTGCGCACAAAGTAGCTCAAACTTGGTTTGTTTTGCACGTAACTTGGCACACAACACTATTTGGTATTTATTATTCTGTTGAAGTGGTTAGAGTTTAAAATCTTTGTCATATGCTAGAAATTACGTGTTAAGTTGCGATTTTAAGGGTTTTTTTTTCTTTTTGCCACTTTTGCACATAAAGTAACTCAATCTTCGTTTGTTTTACACGAAACTTGGCACACAACACTATTTGGTATATATTACTGTGTTGAAGTGGTTAAAATATAAAATCATAGTCATATGCTAGAAATTACGTGATAAGTTATGATTATAAGGGTTTTTAAGCGTTTTTGCCACTTTTGCGCATAAAGTAGCTCAAACTTGGTTTGTTTTCTACGAAACTTACACACACAACACCTTTTGGTAAATATTATTGTATTGAAGTGGTTAGAATTTAAAATCTTAGTCATATGCTAGAAATTACATGTTAAGTTGCGATTTTAAGCGTTTTTATGCGTTTTACCACTTTTGCACATAAAGTAGCTCAAACTTGGTTTGTTTTGCACGAAACTTGGCACACAACACTATTTGGTATATATTATTGTGTCTAAGTGGTTAAAATATAAAATCATAGTCATATGCTAGAAATTACGTGTTAAGTTACGATTTTAAGGGTTTTTAAGCGTTTTGCCACTTTTGCACATAAAGTAGCTCAAACTTCGTTTGTTTTGCACGAAACTTGGCACACAACACTATTTGGTATATATTATTGTGTTGAAGTGGTTAAAATATAAAATCTTAGTCATATGCTGGAAATTACGTGATAAGTTGCGATTTTAAGGGTTTTTAAGCGTTTTTGCCACTTTTGCGCATTAAAGTAGCTCAAACTTGGTTTGTTTTGCACGAAACTTCGCACACGACACTATTTGGTATATATTATTGTGTTGAAGTTGTTAGAATTGAATATCAAATTCATATGCTAGAAATTACGTGTTATGTTGCAATTATAAGGGTTTTTTAGCGTTTTTGCCACTTTTGCGCATAAAGTAGCTCAAACTTCGTTTGTTTTGCAAGAAACTTGGCACACAACACTATTTGGTATATATTATTGTGTTGAAGTGGTTAGAATTGAAAATCATAGTCATATGCAAGAAATTACATGTTATGTTGTGATTTTAAGGGTTTATAAGCGTTTTTTTCCACTTTTGCACATAAAGTAGCTCAAACTTGGTTTGTTTTGCACGAAACTTGGCACACAACACTATTCGGTATTTATTATTCTGTTGACGTGGTTAGAATTTAAAATCTTAGTCATATGCTAGAAATTACGTGTTAAGTTGCGATTTTAAGGGTTTTTCAGCGTTTTGCCACTTTTGCACATAAAGTAACTCAAACTTGGTTTGTTTTACACGAAACTTGGCAAACAACACTATTTGGTATATATTACTGTGTTGCAGTGGTTAAAATATAAAATCATAGTCATATGCTAGAAATTACGTGATAAGTTATGATTATAAGGGTTTTTACGCGTTTTTGCCACTTTTGCGCATAAAGTAGCTCAAACTTGGTTTGTTTTGTACGAAACTTCGCACACAACACTATTTGGTATATATTATTGTATTGAAGTGGTTAGAATTTAAAATCTTAGTCATATGCTAGAAATTACATGTTAAGTTGCGATTTTAAGGGTTTTTATGCGTTTTACCACTTTTGCACATAAAGTAGCTCAAACTTGGTTTGTTTTGCACTAAACTTGGCACACAACACTATTTGGTATATATTATTGTGTCTAAGTGGTTAAAATATAAAATCATAGTCATATGCTAGAAATAACGTGTTAAGTTGCGATTTTAAGGGTTTTTAAGCGTTTTGCCACTTTTGCACATAAAGTAGCTCAAACTTCATTTGTTTTGCACGAAACATGGCTCACAACACTATTTGGTATATATAATTGTGTTAAAGTGGTTAAAATATAAAATCATAGTCATATGCTAGAAATTACGTGATAAGTTGCGATTTTAATGGTTTTTAAGCGTTTTTGCCACTTTTACGCATAAAGTAGCTCAACCTTGGTTTGTTTTGAACGAAACTTCGCACACAACACTATTTGGTATATATTATTGTGTTGAAGTGGTTAGAATTGATTATCAAAGTCATATGCTAGAAATTACGTGTTATGATGCAATTATAAGGGTTTTTTAGCATTTTTGGCACATTTGCGCATAAATTAACTCAAACTTGGTTTGTTTTGCACGAAACTTGGCACACAATACTATTTGGTATATATTATTGTGTTGAAGTGGTTAAATTGAATATCAAAGACATATGCTAGAAATTACGTGTTATGTTGCAATTATAAGAGTTTTTTAGCGTTTTTGCCACTTTTGCGCACAAAGTAGCTCAAACTTGGTTTGTTTTGCACGAAACTTGGCACACAACACTATTTGGTATTTATTATTCTGTTGAAGTGGTTAGAATTTAAAATCTTTGTCATATGCTAGAAATTACGTGTTAAGTTGCGATTTTAAGGGTTTTTTTTCTTTTTGCCACTTTTGCACATAAAATAACTCAAACTTGGTTTGTTTTACACGAAACTTGGCACACAACACTATTTGGTATATATTACTGTGTTGAAGTGGTTAAAATATAAAATCATAGTCATATGCTAGAAATTACGTGATAAGTTATGATTATAAGGGTTTTTAAGCGTTTTTGCCACTTTTTGCGCATAAAGTAGCTCAAACTTGGTTTGTTTTGTACGAAACTTCACACACAACACTATTTGGTATATATTATTGTATTCAAGTGGTTAGAATTTAAAATCTTAGTCATATGCTAGAAATTACATGTTAAGTTGCGATTTTAAGGGTTTTTATGCGTTTTACCACTTTTGCACATAAAGTAGCTCAAACTTGGTTTGTTTTGCACGAAACTTGGCACACAACACTATTTGGTATTTATTATTCTGTTGACGTGGTTAGAATTTTTAAATCTTAGTCATATGCTAGAAATTACGTGTTAAGTTGCGATTTTAAGGGTTTTTCAGCGTTTTGCCACTTTTGCACATAAAGTAACTCAAACTTGGTTTGTTTTACATGAAACTTGGCAAACAACACTATTTGGTATATATTACTGTGTTTGCAGTGGTTAAAATATAAAATCATAGTCATATGCTAGAAATTACGTGATAAGTTATGATTATAAGGGTTTTTAAGCGTTTTTGCCACTTTTGCGCATAAAGTAGCTCAAACTTGGTTTGTTTTGTACGAAACTTCGCACACAACACTATTTGGTATATATTATTGTATTGAAGTGGTTAGAATTTAAAATCTTAGTCATATGCTAGAAATTACATGTTAAGTTGCGATTTTAAGGGTTTTTATGCGTTTTACCACTTTTGCACATAAAGTAGCTCAAACTTGGTTTGTTTTGCACTAAACTGGGCACACAACACTATTTGTTATATATTATTGTGTCCAAGTGGTTAAAATATAAAATCATAGTCATATGCTAGAAATTACGTGTTTAAGTTACGATTTTAAGGGTTTTTAAGCGTTTTTGCCACTTTTGCACATAAAGTAGCTCAAACTTTGTTTGTTTTGCACGAAACTTGGCACACAACACTATTTGGTATATATTATTGTGTTGAAGTGGTTAAAATATAAAATCATAGTCATATGCTGGAAATTACGTGATAAGTTGCGATTTTAAGGGTTTTTAAGCGTTTTTGCCACTTTTGCGCATAAAGTAGCTCAAACTTGGTTTGTTTTGCAAAACACTTCGCACACGACACTATTTGGTATATATTATTGTGTTGAAGTTGTTAGAATTGAATATCAAAGTCATATGTTAGAAATTACGTGTTATGTTGCAATTATAAGGGTTTTTTAGCGTTTTTGCCACTTTTGCGCATAAAGTAGCTCAAACTTGGTTTGTTTTGCAAGAAACTTGGCACACAACACTATTTGGTATATATTATTGTGTTGAATTGGGTTAGAATTGAAAATCATAGTCATATGCAAGAAATTACATGTTATGTTTGTGATTTTAAGGGTTTATAAGCGTTTTTTCCACTTTTGCACATAAAGTAGCTCAAAACTTGGTTTGTTTTGCACGAAACTTGGCACACAACACTATTTGGTATTTATTATTCTGTTGACGTGGTTAGAATTTAAAATCTTAGTCATATACTAGAAATTACGTGTTAAGTTGCGATTTTAAGGTTTTTTCAGCGTTTTGCCACTTTTGCACATAAAGTAACTCAAACTTGGTTTGTTTTTACACGAAACTTGGCAAACAACACTATTTGGTATATATTACTGTGTTGCAGTGGTTAAAATATAAAATCATAGTCATATGCTAGAAATTACGTGATAAGTTATGATTATAAGGGTTTTTATGCGTTTTTGCCACTTTTGCGCATAAAGTAGCTCAAACTTGGTTTGTTTTGTACGAAACTTCGCACACAACACTATTTGGTATATATTATTGTATTGAAGTGGTTAGAATTTAAAATCTTAGTCATATGCTAGAAATTACATGTTAAGTTGCGATTTTAAGAGTTTTTATGCGTTTTACCACTTTTGCACATAAAGTAGCTCAAACTTGGTTTGTTTTGCACTAAACTTGGCACACAACACTATTTGTTATATATTATTGTGTCCAAGTGGTTAAAATATAAAATCATAGTCATATGCTAGAAATTACGTGTTAAGTTGCGATTTTAAGGGTTTTTTTATGCGTTTTGCCACTTTTGCACATAAAGTAGCTCAAACTTCGTTTGTTTTGCACGAAACTTGGCACAAAACACTATTTGGTATATATTATTGTGTTAAAGTGGGTTAAAATATAAAATCATAGTCATATGCTAGAAATTACGTGATAAGTTGCGATTTTAATGGTTTTTAAGCGTTTTTGCCACTTTTGCGCATAAAGTAGCTCAAACTTGGTTTTTTTTGAACGAAACTTGGCACACAATACTATTTGGTATATATTATTCTGTTGAAGTGGTTAAATTGAATATCAAAGTCATATGCTAGAAATTACGTGTTATGTTGCAATTATAAGAGTTTTTTTAGCGTTTTTGCCACTTTTGCGCACAAAGTAGCTCAAACTTGGTTTGTTTTGCACGAAACTTGGCACACAACACTATTTGGTATTTATTATTCTGTTGAAGTAGTTAGAGTTTAAAATCTTTGTCATATGCTAGAAATTACGTGTTAAGTTGCGATTTTAAGGGTTTTTTTTTCTTTTTGCCACTTTTGCACATAAAGTAGCTCAAACTTTGTTTGTTTTGCACGAAACTTGGCACACAACACTATTTGGTATATATTATTGTGTTGAAGTGGTTAAAATATAAAATCATAGTCATATGCTGGAAATTACGTGATAAGTTGCGATTTTAAGGGTTTTTAAGCGTTTTTTGCCACTTTTGCGCATAAAGTAGCTCAAACTTGGTTTGTTTTGCAAAAAACTTCGCACACGACACTATTTGGTATATATTATTGTGTTGAAGTTGTTAGAATTGAATATCAAAGTCATATGTTAGAAATTACGTGTTATGTTGCAATTATAAGGGTTTTTTAGCGTTTTTGCCACTTTTGCGCATAAAGTAGCTCAAACTTGGTTTGTTTTGCAAGAAACTTGGCACACAACACTATTTGGTATATATTATTGTGTTGAATTGGTTAGAATTGAAAATCATAGTCATATGCAAGAAATTACATGTTATGTTGTGATTTTAAGGGTTTATAAGCGTTTTTTTCCACTTTTGCACATAAAGTAGCTCAAACTTGGTTTGTTTTGCACGAAACTTGGCACACAACACTATTTGGTATTTAATATTCTGTTGACGTGGTTAGAATTTAAAATCTTAGTCATATACTAGAAATTACGTGTTAAGTTGCGATTTTAAGGGTTTTTCAGCGTTTTGCCACTTTTGCACATAAAGTAACTCAAACTTGGTTTGTTTTACACGAAACTTGGCAAACAACACTATTTGGTATATATTACTGTGTTGCAGTGGTTAAAATATAAAATCATAGTCATATGCTAGAAATTACGTGATAAGTTATGATTATAAGGGTTTTTATGCGTTTTTGCCACTTTTGCGCATAAAGTAGCTCAAACTTGGTTTGTTTTGTACGAAACTTCGCACACAACACTATTTGGTATATATTATTGTATTGAAGTGGTTAGAATTTAAAATCTTAGTCATATGCTAGAAATTACATGTTAAGTTGCGATTTTAAGAGTTTTTATGCGTTTTACCACTTTTGCACATAAAGTAGCTCAAACTTGGTTTGTTTTGCACTAAACTTGGCACACAACACTATTTGTTATATATTATTGTGTCCAAGTGGTTAAAATATAAAATCATAGTCATATGCTAGAAATTACGTGTTAAGTTGCGATTTTAAGGGTTTTTATGCGTTTTGCCACTTTTGCACATAAAGTAGCTCAAACTTCGTTTGTTTTGCACGAAACTTGGCACAAAACACTATTTGGTATATATTATTGTGTTAAAGTGGTTAAAATATAAAATCATAGTCATATGCTAGAAATTACGTGATAAGTTGCGATTTTAATGGATTTTAAGCGTTTTTGCCACTTTTGCGCATAAAGTAGCTCAAACTTGGTTTTTTTTTGAACGAAACTTGGCACACAATACTATTTGGTATATATTATTCTGTTGAAGTGGTTAAATTGAATATCAAAGTCATATGCTAGAAATTACGTGTTATGTTGCAATTATAAGAGTTTTTTAGCGTTTTTGCCACTTTTGCGCACAAAGTAGCTCAAACTTGGTTTGTTTTGCACGAAACTTGGCACACAACACTATTTGGTATTTATTATTCTGTTGAAGTAGTTAGAGTTTAAAATCTTTGTCATATGCTAGAAATTACGTGTTAAGTTGCGATTTTAAGGGTTTTTTTTTCTTTTTGCCACTTTTGCACATAAAGTAGCTCAAACTTTGTTTGTTTTGCACGAAACTTGGCACACAACACTATTTGGTATATATTATTGTGTTGAAGTGGTTAAAATATAAAATCATAGTCATATGCTGGAAATTACGTGATAAGTTGCGATTTTAAGGGTTTTTAAGCGTTTTTGCCACTTTTGCGCATAAAGTAGCTCAAACTTGGTTTGTTTTGCAAAAAACTTCGCACACGACACTATTTGGTATATATTATTGTGTTGAAGTTGTTAGAATTGAATATCAAAGTCATATGTTAGAAATTACGTGTTATGTTGCAATTATAAGGGTTTTTTAGCGTTTTTGCCACTTTTGCGCATAAAGTAGCTCAAACTTGGTTTGTTTTGCACGAAACTTGGCACACAACACTATTTGGTATATATTATTGTGTCTAAGTGGTTAAAATATAAAATCATAGTCATTTGCTAGAAATTACGTGCTAAGTTACGATTTTAAGGGTATTTAAGCGTTTTGCCACTTTTGCACATAAAGTAGCTCAAACTTCGTTTGTTTTGCACGAAACATGGCACACAACACTATTTGGTATATAATATTGGGTTGAAGTGGTTAAAATATAAAATCATAGTCATATGCTAGAAATTACGTGATAAGTTATGATTATAAGGGTTTTTAAGCGTTTTTACCACTTTTGCGCATAAAGTAGCTCAAACTTGGTTTGTTTTGTACGAAACTTCGCACACAACACTATTTGGTATATATTATTGTATTGAAGTGGTTAGAATTTAAAATCTTAGTCATATGCTAGAAATTACATGTTAAGTTGCGATTTTAAGGGTTTTTATGCATTTTACCACTTTTGCACATAAAGTAGCTCAAACTTGGTTTGTTTTGCACGAAACTTCGCACACAACACTATTTGGTATATATTATTGTGTCTAAGTGGTTAAAATATAAAATCATAGTCATATGCTAGAAATTACGTGTTAAGTTACGATTTTAAGGGTTTTTAAGCGTTTTGCCACTTTTGCACATAAAGTAGCTCAAACTTCGTTTGTTTTGCACGAAACTTGGCACACAACACTATTTGGTATATATTATTGTGTTGAAGTGGTTAAAATATAAAATCATAGTCATATGCTGGAAATTACGTGATAAGTTGCGATTTTAAAGGTTTTTAAGCGTTTTTGCCACTTTTGCGCATAAAGTAGCTCAAACTAGGTTTGTTTTGCACGAAACTTCGCACACGACACTATTTGGTATATATTATTGTGTTGAAGTTGTTAGAATTGAATATCAAAGTCATATGCTAGAAATTACGTGTTATGTTGCAATTATAAGGGTTTTTTAGCGTTTTTGCCACTTTTGCGCATAAAGTAGCTCAAACTTCGTTTGTTTTGCAAGAAACTTGGCACACAACAATATTTGGTATATATTATTGTGTTGAAGTGGTTAGAATTAAAAATCATAGTCATATGCAAGAAATTACATGTTATGTTGTGATTTTAAGGGTTTATAAGCGTTTTTTTCCACTTTTGCACATAAAGTAGCTCAAACTTGGTTTGTTTTGCACGAAACTTGGCACACAACACTATTTGGTATTTATTATTCTGTTGACGTGGTTAGAATTTAAAATCTTAGTCATATGCTAGAAATTACGTGTTAAGTTGCGATTTTAAGGGTTTTTCAGCGTTTTGCCACTTTTGCACATAAAGTAACTCAAACTTGGTTTGTTTTACACGAAACTTGGCAAACAACAGTATTTGGTATATATTACTGTGTTGCGGTGGTTAAAATATAAAATCATAGTCATATGCTAGAAATTACGTGATAAGTTATGATTATAAGGGTTTTTACGCGTTTTTGCCACTTTTGCGCATAAAGTAGCTCAAACTTGGTTTGTTTTGTACGAAACTTCGCACACAACACTATTTGGTATATATTAGTGTATTGAAGTGGTTAGAATTTAAAATCTTAGTCATATGCTAGAAATTACGTGATAAGTTGCGATTTTAATGGTTTTTAAGCGTTTTTTGCCACTTTTGCGCATAAAGTAGCTCAAACTTGGTTTGTTTTGAACGAAACTTCGCACACAACACTATTTGGTATATATTATTGTGTTGAAGTGGTTAGAAATGATTATCAAAGTCATATGCTAGAAATTACGTGTTATGATGCAATTATAAGGGTTTTTTTTAGCGTTTTTGGCACATTTGCGCACAAAGTAGCTCAAACTTGGTTTGTTTTGCACGAAACTTGGCACACAACACTATTTGGTATATATTATTCTGTTGAAGTGGTTAGAGTTTAAAATCTTTGTCATATGCTAGAAATTACGTGTTTAAGTTGCGATTTTAAGGGTTTTTTTCTTTTTGCCACTTTTGCACATAAAGTAACTCAAACTTCGTTTGTTTTACACGAAACTTGGCACACAACACTATTTGGTATATATTACTGTGTTGAAGTGGTTAAAATATAAAATCATAGTCATATGCTAGAAATTACGTGATATGTTATGATTATAAGGGTTTTTAAGCGTTTTTGCCACTTTTGCGCATTAAGCAGCTCAAACTTGGTTTGTTTTGTACGAAACTTCGCACGCAACACTATTTGGGATATATTATTCTGTTGAAGTGGTTAGAATTTAAAATCTGAGTCATATGCTAGAAATTAATTGTTAAGTTGCGATTTTAAGGGTTTTTTAGCGTTTTACCACTTTTGCACATAAAGT